>NC_079189.1:598727452-598882452 GCF_029499605.1 Hyla sarda
GAAACCAAAATAAAAATGTGTTGGGAAATTGGAGCCCCCCTCTTTCCCCCAACATTGTCACTTGATCTCTTCTATAAAGTTCTACAATGCCCCCAGCTGGTAACAATATAATCTGTGTAAATAGCAGCTGATCCTCTCCAGATATAATACAACTCTTTGACATCACCCATTTTAAAATCTATGGTGAAACATCACAAATTCCATGGTGAAACCAAAATAAAAATGTGTTAGTAAATTGGAGCCCCCTTCTTCCCCCCCAACATTGTTACTTGATCTCTTCTATAATGTTCTACGATGCACCCAGCTGGTATAAATGTGATCTGTGTAAGCAGCAGCTGATACTCTCCATATATAATGCAACTCTTTAACGTCACAAATTCCATGGTGAAACCAAAATAAAAATGTGTTGGGAAATTGGAGCCCCCCTCTTCCCCCCAACATTGTCCCTTGATCTCTTCTATAAAGTTCTACAATGCCCCCAGTTGGTAACAATGTAATCTGTGTAAACAGCAGCTGATCCTCTCCAGATATAATACAACTCTTTGACATCACCCATTTTAAAATCTATGGTGAAACATCACAAATTCCATGGTGAAACCAAAATAAAAATGTGTTAGTAAATTGGAGCCCCCCTCTTCCCCCCCAACATTGTTACTTGATCTCTTCTATAATGTTCTACGATGCACCCAGCTGGTATAAATGTGATCTGTGTAAGCAGCAGCTGATACTCTCCATATATAATGCAACTCTTTAACGTCACAAATTCCATGGTGAAACCAAAATAAAAATGTGTTGAGAAATTGGAGCCCCCCTCTTCCCCCCAACATTGTCCCTTGATCTCTTCTATAAAGTTCTACAATGCCCCCAGTTGGTAACAATGTAATCTGTGTAAACAGCAGCTGATCCTCTCCAGATATAATACAACTCTTTGACATCACCCATTTTAAAATCTATGGTGAAACATCACAAATTCCATGGTGAAACCAAAATAAAAATGTGTTAGTAAATTGGAGCCCCCTTCTTCCCCCCCAACATTGTTACTTGATCTCTTCTATAATGTTCTACGATGCACCCAGCTGGTATAAATGTGATCTGTGTAAGCAGCAGCTGATACTCTCCATATATAATGCAACTCTTTAACGTCACAAATTCCATGGTGAAACCAAAATAAAAATGTGTTGAGAAATTGGAGCCCCCCTCTTCCCCCAACATTGTCCCTTGATCTCTTCTATAAAGTTCTACAATGCCCCCAGTTGGTAACAATGTAATCTGTGTAAACAGCAGCTGATCCTCTCCAGATATAATACAACTCTTTGACATCACCCATTTTAAAATCTATGGTGAAACATCACAAATTCCATGGTGAAACCAAAATAAAAATGTGTTAGTAAATTGGAGCCCCCTTCTTCCCCCCCAACATTGTTACTTGATCTCTTCTATAATGTTCTACGATGCACCCAGCTGGTATAAATGTGATCTGTGTAAGCAGCAGCTGATACTCTCCATATATAATGCAACTCTTTAACGTCACAAATTCCATGGTGAAACCAAAATAAAAATGTGTTGAGAAATTGGAGCCCCCCTCTTCCCCCCAACATTGTCACTTGATCTCTTCTATAAAGTTCTACAATGCCCCCAGTTGGTAACAATGTAATCTGTGTAAACAGCAGCTGATCCTCTCCAGATATAATACAACTCTTTGACATCACCCATTTTAAAATCTATGGTGAAACATCACAAATTCCATGGTGAAACCAAAATAAAAATATGTGTTGGTAAATTGGAGCCCCCCTCTTCCCCACAACATTGTCACTTGATCTCTTCTATAATGTTCTACGATGCACCCAGCTGGTATAAATGTGATATGTGTAAGCAGCAGCTAATACTCTCCATATATAATGCAACTCTTTAACATCACAAATTCCATGGGGAAACCAAAATAAAAATGTGTTGGGAAATTGGATCACCCCTCTTTCCCCCAACATTGTCACTTGATCTCTTCTATAACGTTCTACAATGCCCCCAGCTGGTAACAATGTAATCTGTGTAAACAGCAGCTGATCCTCTCCAGATATCATAAAACTCTTTGACATCACCCATTTTAAAATCTATGGTGAAACATCACAAATTCCATGGTGAAACCAAAATAAAAATATGTGTTGGTAAATTGGAGCCATCCTCTTCCCCCCCAACATTGTCACTTGATCTCTTCTATAATGTTCTACGATGCACCCAGCTGGTATAAATGTGATCTGTATAAGCAGCAGCTGATACTCTCCATATATAATGCAACTCTTTAACATCACAAATTCCATGGGGAAACCAAAATAAAAATGTGTTGGGAAATTGGAGCCCCCCTCTTTCCCCCAACATTGTCACTTGATCTCTTCTATAAAGTTCTACAATGCCCCCAGCTGGTAACAATATAATCTGTGTAAATAGCAGCTGATCCTCTCCAGATATAATACAACTCTTTGACATCACCCATTTTAAAATCTATGGTGAAACATCACAAATTCCAAGGTGAAACCAAAATAAAAATGTGTTAGTAAATTGGAGCCCCCCTCTTCCCCCCCCCCCCCCCCCACCAACATTGTTACTTGATCTCTTCTATAATGTTCTACGATGCACCCAGCTGGTATAAATGTGATCTGTGTAAGCAGCAGCTGATACTCTCCATATATAATGCAACTCTTTAACGTCACAAATTCCATGTTGAAACCAAAATAAAAATGTGTTGGGAAATTGGAGCCCCCCTCTTTCCCCCAACATTGTCACTTGATCTCTTCTATAAAGTTCTACAATGCCCCCAGCTGGTAACAATATAATCTGTGTAAATAGCAGCTGATCCTCTCCAGATATAATACAACTCTTTGACATCACCCATTTTAAAATCTATGGTGAAACATCACAAATTCCATGGTGAAACCAAAATAAAAATGTGTTAGTAAATTGGAGCCCCCCTCTTCCCCCCCAACATTGTTACTTGATCTCTTCTATAATGTTCTACGATGCACCCAGCTGGTATAAATGTGATCTGTGCAAGCAGCAGCAGCTGATACTCTCCATATATAATGCAACTCTTTAACGTCACAAATTCCATGGTGAAACCAAAATAAAAATGTGTTGGGAAATTGGAGCCCCCCTCTTCCCCCCAACATTGTCCCTTGATCTCTTCTATAAAGTTCTACAATGCCCCCAGTTGGTAACAATGTAATCTGTGTAAACAGCAGCTGATCCTCTCCAGATATAATACAACTCTTTGACATCACCCATTTTAAAATCTATGGTGAAACATCACAAATTCCATGGTGAAACCAAAATAAAAATGTGTTAGTAAATTGGAGCCCCCCTCTTCCCCCCCAACATTGTTACTTGATCTCTTCTATAATGTTCTACGATGCACCCAGCTGGTATAAATGTGATCTGTGTAGGCAGCAGCTGATACTCTCCATATATAATGCAACTCTTTAACGTCACAAATTCCATGGTGAAACCAAAATAAAAATGTGTTGAGAAATTGGAGCCCCCCTCTTCCCCCCAACATTGTCCCTTGATCTCTTCTATAAAGTTCTACAATGCCCCCAGTTGGTAACAATGTAATCTGTGTAAACAGCAGCTGATCCTCTCCAGATATAATACAACTCTTTGATATCACCCATTTTAAAATCTATGGTGAAACATCACAAATTCCATGGTGAAACCAAAATAAAAATGTGTTAGTAAATTGGAGCCCCCTTCTTCCCCCCCAACATTGTTACTTGATCTCTTCTATAATGTTCTACGATGCACCCAGCTGGTATAAATGTGATCTGTGTAAGCAGCAGCTGATACTCTCCATATATAATGCAACTCTTTAACGTCACAAATTCCATGGTGAAACCAAAATAAAAATGTGTTGAGAAATTGGAGCCCCCCTCTTCCCCCCAACATTGTCACTTGATCTCTTCTATAAAGTTCTACAATGCCCCCAGTTGGTAACAATGTAATCTGTGTAAACAGCAGCTGATCCTCTCCAGATATAATACAACTCTTTGACATCACCCATTTTAAAATCTATGGTGAAACATCACAAATTCCATGGTGAAACCAAAATAAAAATATGTGTTGGTAAATTGGAGCCCCCCTCTTCCCCACAACATTGTCACTTGATCTCTTCTATAATGTTCTACGATGCACCCAGCTGGTATAAATGTGATATGTGTAAGCAGCAGCTAATACTCTCCATATATAATGCAACTCTTTAACATCACAAATTCCATGGGGAAACCAAAATAAAAATGTGTTGGGAAATTGGATCACCCCTCTTTCCCCCAACATTGTCACTTGATCTCTTCTATAACGTTCTACAATGCCCCCAGCTGGTAACAATGTAATCTGTGTAAACAGCAGCTGATCCTCTCCAGATATCATAAAACTCTTTGACATCACCCATTTTAAAATCTATGGTGAAACATCACAAATTCCATGGTGAAACCAAAATAAAAATATGTGTTGGTAAATTGGAGCCATCCTCTTCCCCCCCAACATTGTCACTTGATCTCTTCTATAATGTTCTACGATGCACCCAGCTGGTATAAATGTGATCTGTATAAGCAGCAGCTGATACTCTCCATATATAATGCAACTCTTTAACATCACAAATTCCATGGGGAAACCAAAATAAAAATGTGTTGGGAAATTGGAGCCCCCCTCTTTCCCCCAACATTGTCACTTGATCTCTTCTATAAAGTTCTACAATGCCCCCAGCTGGTAACAATATAATCTGTGTAAATAGCAGCTGATCCTCTCCAGATATAATACAACTCTTTGACATCACCCATTTTAAAATCTATGGTGAAACATCACAAATTCCAAGGTGAAACCAAAATAAAAATGTGTTAGTAAATTGGAGCCCCCCTCTTCCCCCCCCCCCCCCCCCCCCAACATTGTTACTTGATCTCTTCTATAATGTTCTACGATGCACCCAGCTGGTATAAATGTGATCTGTGTAAGCAGCAGCTGATACTCTCCATATATAATGCAACTCTTTAACGTCACAAATTCCATGTTGAAACCAAAATAAAAATGTGTTGGGAAATTGGAGCCCCCCTCTTTCCCCCAACATTGTCACTTGATCTCTTCTATAAAGTTCTACAATGCCCCCAGCTGGTAACAATATAATCTGTGTAAATAGCAGCTGATCCTCTCCAGATATAATACAACTCTTTGACATCACCCATTTTAAAATCTATGGTGAAACATCACAAATTCCATGGTGAAACCAAAATAAAAATGTGTTAGTAAATTGGAGCCCCCCTCTTCCCCCCCAACATTGTTACTTGATCTCTTCTATAATGTTCTACGATGCACCCAGCTGGTATAAATGTGATCTGTGCAAGCAGCAGCAGCTGATACTCTCCATATATAATGCAACTCTTTAACATCATAAATTCCATGGTGAAACCAAAATAAAAATGTGTTGGGAAATTGGAGCCCCCCTCTTCCCCCCAACATTGTCCCTTGATCTCTTCTATAAAGTTCTACAATGCCCCCAGCTGGTAACAATGTAATCTGTGTAAACAGCAGCTGATCCTCTCCAGATATAATACAACTCTTTGACATCACCCATTTTAAAATCTATGGTGAAACATCACAAATTCCATGGTGAAACCAAAATAAAAATGTGTTAGTAAATTGGAGCCCCCCTCTTCCCCCCCAACATTGTTACTTGATTTCTTCTATAATGTTCTACGATGCACCCAGCTGGTATAAATGTGATCTGTGTAAGCAGCAGCTGATACTCTCCATATATAATGCAACTCTTTAACGTCACAAATTCCATGGTGAAACCAAAATAAAAATGTGTTGAGAAATTGGAGCCCCCCTCTTCCCCCCAACATTGTCCCTTGATCTCTTCTATAAAGTTCTACAATGCCCCCAGTTGGTAACAATGTAATCTGTGTAAACAGCAGCTGATCCTCTCCAGATATAATACAACTCTTTGACATCACCCATTTTAAAATCTATGGTGAAACATCACAAATTCCATGGTGAAACCAAAATAAAAATGTGTTAGTAAATTGGAGCCCCCTTCTTCCCCCCCAACATTGTTACTTGATCTCTTCTATAATGTTCTACGATGCACCCAGCTGGTATAAATGTGATCTGTGTGAGCAGCAGCTAATACTCTCCATATATAATGCAACTCTTTAACGTCACAAATTCCATGGTGAAACCAAAATAAAAATGTGTTGAGAAATTGGAGCCCCCCTCTTCCCCCCAACATTGTCCCTTGATCTCTTCTATAAAGTTCTACAATGCCCCCAGTTGGTAACAATGTAATCTGTGTAAACAGCAGCTGATCCTCTCCAGATATAATACAACTCTTTGACATCACCCATTTTAAAATCTATGGTGAAACATCACAAATTCCATGGTGAAACCAAAATAAAAATGTGTTAGTAAATTGGAGCCCCCTTCTTCCCCCCCAACATTGTTACTTGATCTCTTCTATAATGTTCTACGATGCACCCAGCTGGTATAAATGTGATCTGTGTAAGCAGCAGCTGATACTCTCCATATATAATGCAACTCTTTAACGTCACAAATTCCATGGTGAAACCAAAATAAAAATGTGTTGAGAAATTGGAGCCCCCCTCTTCCCCCCAACATTGTCACTTGATCTCTTCTATAAAGTTCTACAATGCCCCCAGTTGGTAACAATGTAATCTGTGTAAACAGCAGCTGATCCTCTCCAGATATAATACAACTCTTTGACATCACCCATTTTAAAATCTATGGTGAAACATCACAAATTCCATGGTGAAACCAAAATAAAAATATGTGTTGGTAAATTGGAGCCCCCCTCTTCCCCACAACATTGTCACTTGATCTCTTCTATAATGTTCTACGATGCACCCAGCTGGTATAAATGTGATATGTGTAAGCAGCAGCTAATACTCTCCATATATAATGCAACTCTTTAACATCACAAATTCCATGGGGAAACCAAAATAAAAATGTGTTGGGAAATTGGATCACCCCTCTTTCCCCCAACATTGTCACTTGATCTCTTCTATAACGTTCTACAATGCCCCCAGCTGGTAACAATGTAATCTGTGTAAACAGCAGCTGATCCTCTCCAGATATCATAAAACTCTTTGACATCACCCATTTTAAAATCTATGGTGAAACATCACAAATTCCATGGTGAAACCAAAATAAAAATATGTGTTGGTAAATTGGAGCCCCCCTCTTCCCCACAACATTGTCACTTGATCTCTTCTATAATGTTCTACGATGCACCCAGCTGGTATAAATGTGATATGTGTAAGCAGCAGCTAATACTCTCCATATATAATGCAACTCTTTAACATCACAAATTCCATGGTGAAACCAAAATAAAAATGTGTTAGTAAATTGGAGCCCCCTTCTTCCCCCCCCCCCCCAACATTGTTACTTGATCTCTTCTATAAAGTTCTACGATGCACCCAGCTGGTATAAATGTGATCTGTGTAAGCAGCAGCTGATACTCTCCATATATAATGCAACTCTTTAACGTCACAAATTCCATGTTGAAACCAAAATAAAAATGTGTTGGGAAATTGGAGCCCCCCTCTTTCCCCAAACATTGTCACTTGATCTCTTCTATAAAGTTCTACAATGCCCCCAGCTGGTAACAATATAATCTGTGTAAATAGCAGCTGATCCTCTCCAGATATAATACAACTCTTTGACATCACCCATTTTAAAATCTATGGTGAAACATCACAAATTCCATGGTGAAACCAAAATAAAAATGTGTTAGTAAATTGGAGCCCCCCTCTTCCCCCCCCCCAACATTGTTACTTGATCTCTTCTATAATGTTCTACGATGCACCCAGCTGGTATAAATGTGATCTGTGTAAGCAGCAGCTGATACTCTCCATATATAATGCAACTCTTTAACGTCACAAATTCCATGTTGAAACCAAAATAAAAATGTGTTGGGAAATTGGAGCCCCCCTCTTTCCCCCAACATTGTCACTTGATCTCTTCTATAAAGTTCTACAATGCCCCCAGCTGGTAACAATATAATCTGTGTAAATAGCAGCTGATCCTCTCCAGATATAATACAACTCTTTGACATCACCCATTTTAAAATCTATGGTGAAACATAACAAATTCCATGGTGAAATCAAAATAAAAATGTGTTAGTAAATTGGAGCCCCCCTCTTCCCCCCCCCCCCCCCCCCCCCAACATTGTTACTTGATCTCTTCTATAATGTTCTACGATGCACCCAGCTGGTATAAATGTGATCTGTGTAAGCAGCAGCTGATACTCTCCATATATAATGCAACTCTTTAACGTCACAAATTCCATGTTGAAACCAAAATAAAAATGTGTTGGGAAATTGGAGCCCCCCTCTTTCCCCCAACATTGTCACTTGATCTCTTCTATAAAGTTCTACAATGCCCCCAGCTGGTAACAATATAATCTGTGTAAATAGCAGCTGATCCTCTCCAGATATAATACAACTCTTTGACATCACCCATTTTAAAATCTATGGTGAAACATCACAAATTCCATGGTGAAACCAAAATAAAAATGTGTTAGTAAATTGGAGCCCCCCTCTTCCCCCCCAACATTGTTACTTGATCTCTTCTATAATGTTCTACGATGCACCCAGCTGGTATAAATGTGATCTGTGTAAGCAGCAGCTGATACTCTCCATATATAATGCAACTCTTTAACGTCACAAATTCCATGTTGAAACCAAAATAAAAATGTGTTGGGAAATTGGAGCCCCCCTCTTTCCCCCAACATTGTCACTTGATCTCTTCTATAAAGTTCTACAATGCCCCCAGCTGGTAACAATATAATCTGTGTAAATAGCAGCTGATCCTCTCCAGATATAATACAACTCTTTGACATCACCCATTTTAAAATCTATGGTGAAACATAACAAATTCCATGGTGAAATCAAAATAAAAATGTGTTAGTAAATTGGAGCCCCCCTCTTCCCCCCCCCCCCCCAACATTGTTACTTGATCTCTTCTATAATGTTCTACGATGCACCCAGCTGGTATAAATGTGATCTGTGTAAGCAGCAGCTGATACTCTCCATATATAATGCAACTCTTTAACGTCACAAATTCCATGTTGAAACCAAAATAAAAATGTGTTGGGAAATTGGAGCCCCCCTCTTTCCCCCAACATTGTCACTTGATCTCTTCTATAAAGTTCTACAATGCCCCCAGCTGGTAACAATATAATCTGTGTAAATAGCAGCTGATCCTCTCCAGATATAATACAACTCTTTGACATCACCCATTTTAAAATCTATGGTGAAACATCACAAATTCCATGGTGAAACCAAAATAAAAATGTGTTAGTAAATTGGAGCCCCCCTCTTCCCCCCCAACATTGTTACTTGATCTCTTCTATAATGTTCTACGATGCACCCAGCTGGTATAAATGTGATCTATGCAAGCAGCAGCAGCTGATACTCTCCATATATAATGCAACTCTTTAACATCATAAATTCCATGGTGAAACCAAAATAAAAATGTGTTGGGAAATTGGAGCCCCCCTCTTCCCCCCAACATTGTCCCTTGATCTCTTCTATAAAGTTCTACAATGCCCCCAGCTGGTAACAATGTAATCTGTGTAAACAGCAGCTGATCCTCTCCAGATATAATACAACTCTTTGACATCACCCATTTTAAAATCTATGGTGAAACATCACAAATTCCATGGTGAAACCAAAATAAAAATGTGTTAGTAAATTGGAGCCCCCCTCTTCCCCCCCAACATTGTTACTTGATCTCTTCTATAATGTTCTACGATGCACCCAGCTGGTATAAATGTGATCTGTGTAAGCAGCAGCTGATACTCTCCATATATAATGCAACTCTTTAACGTCACAAATTCCATGGTGAAATCAAAATAAAAATGTGTTGAGAAATTGGAGCCCCCCTCTTCCCCCCAACATTGTCCCTTGATCTCTTCTATAAAGTTCTACAATGCCCCCAGTTGGTAACAATGTAATCTGTGTAAACAGCAGCTGATCCTCTCCAGATATAATACAACTCTTTGACATCACCCATTTTAAAATCTATGGTGAAACATCACAAATTCCATGGTGAAACCAAAATAAAAATGTGTTAGTAAATTGGAGCCCCCTTCTTCCCCCCCAACATTGTTACTTGATCTCTTCTATAATGTTCTACGATGCACCCAGCTGGTATAAATGTGATCTGTGTAAGCAGCAGCTGATACTCTCCATATATAATGCAACTCTTTAACGTCACAAATTCCATGGTGAAACCAAAATAAAAATGTGTTGAGAAATTGGAGCCCCCCTCTTCCCCCCAACATTGTCACTTGATCTCTTCTATAAAGTTCTACAATGCCCCCAGTTGGTAACAATGTAATCTGTGTAAACAGCAACTGATCCTCTCCAGATATAATACAACTCTTTGACATCACCCATTTTAAAATCTATGGTGAAACATCACAAATTCCATGGTGAAACCAAAATAAAAATATGTGTTGGTAAATTGGAGCCCCCCTCTTCCCCACAACATTGTCACTTGATCTCTTCTATAATGTTCTACGATACACCCAGCTGGTATAAATGTGATATGTGTAAGCAGCAGCTAATACTCTCCATATATAATGCAACTCTTTAACATCACAAATTCCATGGGGAAACCAAAATAAAAATGTGTTGGGAAATTGGATCACCCCTCTTTCCCCCAACATTGTCACTTGATCTCTTCTATAACGTTCTACAATGCCCCCAGCTGGTAACAATGTAATCTGTGTAAACAGCAGCTGATCCTCTCCAGATATCATAAAACTCTTTGACATCACCCATTTTAAAATCTATGGTGAAACATCACAAATTCCATGGTGAAACCAAAATAAAAATATGTGTTGGTAAATTGGAGCCATCCTCTTCCCCCCCAACATTGTCACTTGATCTCTTCTATAATGTTCTACGATGCACCCAGCTGGTATAAATGTGATCTGTATAAGCAGCAGCTGATACTCTCCATATATAATGCAACTCTTTAACATCACAAATTCCATGGGGAAACCAAAATAAAAATGTGTTGGGAAATTGGAGCCCCCCTCTTTCCCCCAACATTGTCACTTGATCTCTTCTATAAAGTTCTACAATGCCCCCAGCTGGTAACAATATAATCTGTGTAAATAGCAGCTGATCCTCTCCAGATATAATACAACTCTTTGACATCACCCATTTTAAAATCTATGGTGAAATGGTGAAACATCACAAATTCCAAGGTGAAACCAAAATAAAAATGTGTTAGTAAATTGGAGCCCCCCTCTTCCCCCCCCCCCCCCCCCAACATTGTTACTTGATCTCTTCTATAATGTTCTACGATGCACCCAGCTGGTATAAATGTGATCTGTGTAAGCAGCAGCTGATACTCTCCATATATAATGCAACTCTTTAACGTCACAAATTCCATGTTGAAACCAAAATAAAAATGTGTTGGGAAATTGGAGCCCCCCTCTTTCCCCCAACATTGTCACTTGATCTCTTCTATAAAGTTCTACAATGCCCCCAGCTGGTAACAATGTAATCTGTGTAAACAGCAGCTGATCCTCTCCAGAGATCATAAAACTCTTTGACATCACCCATTTTAAAATCTATGGTGAAACATCACAAATTCCATGGTGAAACCAAAATAAAAATATGTGTTGGTAAATTGGAGCCATCCTCTTCCCCCCCAACATTGTCACTTGATCTCTTCTATAATGTTCTACGATGCACCCAGCTGGTAACAATGTAATCTGTCTAAACAGCAGCTGATCCTCTCCAGATATGATACAACTCTTTGACATCACCCATTTTAAAATCTAAGGTGAAACCAAAATAACAAAATATTTACAATGTTCTACAAAGCCATGATTCCTGCTGGTAAGAATGTGATCTGAATAAGCAGCAGCTGATACTCCCCAGATATACTAGGACTCTACCAGCTATAACGCTTTATTGCTCAATAATAGATCTAAACCAACATTAACACATAAAAATTTACAGACTTGTCTCAGGTCGTCACGCGCAAAGCAATAACAAGTCATAAAAAAGGGGCAAAGTTCATATTTCTCCCTTTTTGGAAGTCTTGGATACGATCCATCTGCTATAAATGTTCGCAATTTCGTGTATTACTGTAATACATGCAAATACATGCAAATAGGTTTCCCAGCAGGGAGCAACTCGGAAATATTGGAAGCCATTTTTTACCTTATTACAAGAAACACAAATATATTAAAGGGATGGGGGAGGGAAGGACGGCTTCTAGAAAATAGGAAACATCACAGGCATAAGACGATATAGGGCAGTGTTTCCCAATCAGGGTGCCTCCAGCTGCTGCAAAACTACAACTCCCAGCATGCCCGGACAGCCTTTGGCTGTCCGGGCATGCTGGGAGTTGTAGTTTTGCAACAGCTGGAGGCACCCTGATTGAGAAACAATGGTCATTTTCCACCTTCAGACCCATATGAGGCTTGTTTTATGGGCCACCAATTGTACTTTGTAATGATATCACTCATTTTATCACCAAATCTACTGCAAAGCCGAAATTATTTGTGCGGTGAAATAAAATAAAAACAATGACATTTTTTGAAACTTTTGGGGGGTTTCGCGTCTACCCAGTCCACTTTACAGTTAACATGACACCTTATCTTTATTCTGTAGGTCCATACGATTACAACGACACCCAATTTATATAGGTTTTGTTTTATTTTACATTTTTTTTAATTTTTTAAACAATTATAACTTTTTGTAAGAAAATTTGCATGCTTAAAATTGTCCTCTTCTGACCCCTATAACTTTTTCATTTTTCCATATATGGGGCATTTTTATGTGTTTATAGGTACCATGCCACTTTTTGACCACTTTTTTTTCTGGTATATGAAGTGACCAGAAAGCAGCAATTCGGGACTTTTTTTTTTTTTTTTGCGGACGCCATTGACCGTGCGATTTAATTTACATTATATTTTAATAGTTCGGACATTTACACACGAGGCGATACCACGAATGTTTAGGTTTATTTTAGTTTACATTATTTAATTAATAAAATGGGAAAAGGGGGTTGATTCAAACGTTAATTAGGGGAGGGGCTTATTCACATTAACATATTAACATATTTTGTTTTTCCTTTTTTTTTTTTTACTATTTTTTAATCCCCGTCGGAGACTATTACATGTAATCTTTAGATTGCATACACTGAACAATGCTGTGCTGTAGCACAGCATTGATCAGTGTTATCGGCGCTCCATTGCTTTAGGCTGCCATGGCTTCCTTGAGCATTGGAGCGCCGATCGGACAGCAGGGAAGAAGGTAAGAGACTCCCCTTCGTCCTAACAGCTGATCGGGACCCCACAATTTCGCCACGGGTGTCCCGATCAGCTACCCTGAGCTACCGCAGAGTGATTTTCAGGACTTTTAGACACCATGATCGACCGATGCTTGCGGCATCTAAAGTGTGAAGGCTGGACAGTTATAACAGCGCCATCTGCTGTAAGTTCAATATTCTTCCTCCAGCATTTAAAGGGGTTGTCCATTGGAATGTAATATTTTCTTATTGTCCCCAGGCTGTCTAATAAAATAACAAACACTTAAACTCACCTTCCTCCGCTCCCTCATAGTCTCCAATATCGGGGTGCCCCCTTCGCAGTCGGTGTCTCTGCTTTCCCCCGAGCTGCAAAGCACAGTGTCAAAGCCAGGGAAAGTGGCAGTACGACTCGGCAATCACTGGTTGAGGTGGGACACCACCGGGGCCAGTGATTGGCAGAGCCGCGCTGTGATGTCTACAGCTACGACATTGAAGCAGACTGCCTGGAGTATGGGGTTATCTACCTACTGGGGGCATCTACTTATTGGGAGCAAACTGCCTACTAACCTTCGCTCAATCCCACTACTATCCCACCTACACACTTAGCTACTCCTTCATACTATGCAGGGCACCAAGGGAGGCATTATTTGGGGCACTGAGGGTAGGGAAAGATAGAAAATGTGCAGAGCCTAACACGACAGAGAAGAATAGGAAGGAGAATGACCCCACAAAGATGAAGATGCTCCCATGTGAGTAAGCACATGTAACTGCACTGTAATCTGTTATACCATCTGTAGAGCTGGAGTTACCACTATATGGTCACTATATGGGAGATTTTGATCTATGTATAGTGGTTTTATACTCAGTATCATTATAGTGGTATTATCCAGTCACTATGGTAATGTGTAGTCATGGTGTGGCGGTATTATTTGTCCCTTGTATAATGGTGTTATTGGTGATACTGGTCTGTGTATAGTGGTGTTATTGGTGATACTGGTCTGTCTATAGTGGTTTTATTTAGCATCAGTATGGTAGTATTATTCAGTCACTATATGGTGGTCATGGTGTGGTACAATTATTTGTCCCTTGTATAGTGGTGATATTGGTTTCTGTATAGTGGTTTTTATATAATATCAGTATGATAGTGTGGTGAGCCACGTATGGGACACATGTATAAGCCTAGGGGCTGATGTTATTAACCCCTAAATGTTCGTGATGCCAGGGCGTAGTTTTCCCTAAGTAACCACCCGAAGGTAGCTCTGCTACCCCTAGGTTAGGCAAGGTAATAATAGTCCAAGAACAAGTTAGGGTTAACAGTAGCTTTACTGTGGTAGACAGATGGTAATAGTCTTTACAGTTAGGCCAGGATCCCAGAGAGGTGACCAGTAACACAGGGGACCAAGCAGCTTGCTGGGACTTGTAGTGACTTTGACAGACTTTAGGACAGCCATGCTGACTATAATAGACTTGACTTCTGTAGGTAGTGACAGCAGACATAGACTTGACTTACTGGCATGTGGCTGTAGGTAGGCTTGGGGCCTCCAGATGTGCTGGACACTGGCTCTGAGACATCTGGTCTTTATTGGGCCTCAGTAGGAAGTGTGGTAGAAGGGGGGCCGAGCCAGAAGCCCATAGGTCAAGCTGCAGGTTACCTTGTTAGCTGGTGCTCTCTGGGTAACAAACACATCATGTGAACACATTATCATGTGACAACTCAAAGGTCCTTAAAGGTCCTTTATCCATAACACGCATAACACTATACATTACAAATATTATTATGGGGGAGACACTGCACGAGAGCCCCAAGGACTCAGAGGGACTCAACCTAACCAGGCCTAAGTACTGTATGCGACGATATCCCATACTGGGACATCACAATAGTATTAGTCACTGCAGTAGTAATATGTCGTCCTGGTGTGGAGGTATCATTTTATGTTTCTAAACCCCAACCTGTGATAAAATGCTCTGTGTGTCCCTGGTGAGCGGTGATGCATACACTGTAGACACAGTCATTCTCTCACAGGCCTAATATTCTGCCTTGCTCCAGGTGCTTTCAATCTGCGCTACGAGGGGGGTCACCGAAAAGACTACAGAGAAGACGTCACTTGTGAGTCACTGTCATTGTGTCCCAATACACTGTAGTCACTGATATATTTGTGCAGCCAAGGCCGGGGCAGGGGTCATCAGGGATTAATGGGGCCTAGGGTAATTTTTTTCCACCGGGGCCCTGTGGTTTCCAGCCCCTGGGAATGAACGTACCCTAAAGGTCTCATTCAAATCATATGCACATGAATCAAAGATTGCGGTTTTCACTTTTTTTTTTAAGTCTCTTTTTCGGAAATCGTTTTTCTTGTTCTGCTTTCTGTATTGTACGGCCTTTCTATAAATGTTCCTGTTTCTTCACGCTCAAGTTTCCTTATTGTGAAGCCTTTTATCTGTTCTGTTATAAACATTTCCGCTGTCATTATCTGCACACGTTCCTTTCTGTCAGGATCCGGACTGGTATGCATCGAGGACACTGGTGGTGGATCCTCTGTGTCAGTGGGGTGATGACGTGGGCCGTACCAGGAGAACAGAATCTAAGGGGTTACTGGTTTTCACCAGAGCCCGCCGCAAAGCGGGATGGACTTGCAGCGGCAGGTAACCCCCAGGTCGTTCCACTCGATAGCGACTCAACCCCACTGACAGCTGAGACAAGCGCGGTACACAAGGACAAGGGGCAAGAGCAAGGTCGGACGTAGCAGAAGGTCAGGGCAGGCAGCAAAGGGTCAAAGTCAGGGGCAACGGCAAGGGTCTGGATACACAGGCTTGGGATACACAAAACGCTTTCTCAGGGCACTAAGGCAACAAGATCCGGCGAGGACAGGAAGGGGAAGTGGGTTTATATATGAATGGGAAGTGATAACAACTGATTGGGCCAGGCACAGAGAGCCGGCGCGCGCGTGCCCTAGAGAGCAGGGCCACTCGCGCCGGGACGTGACAGCCGGGGAACGGGACAGGTGAGTGGATTGGGATGCGACCCGCGGGCGGGCGCGTCCCGCTACGCGGATCACATCCCCGCCGGCAGAGACAATGCAGCGCTCCCGGTCAGCGGGTCTGACCGGGGCGCTGCAGACAGGAGAACGCCGCGAGCGCTCCGGGGAGGAGCAGGGACCCGGAGCGCTCGGCGTAACACTTTCTTCTCTGATATTCACCTATCGCCATGTTTGACCCCACGTTTCACCCCATATAACTAGCAGAAGGGGGAAGATTTATCAAAACCTGTCCAGAGGAAAGGTGGCTGAGTTACCCATAGCAACCAATCAGATCGCTACTTTCATTTCTCTGAGGCCTTTTCAAAAATGAAAGAAGCGATCTGATTGGTTGCTATGGGCAATTCAGCAACTTTTCCTTTGGACAGGTTTTGCAAAAGGGTTAACGGAGGGCCGAGAAGGGTTAACGGAGGGCCCACATGTAATGCACCTCCATTTTCCGGCCATGGAAGGGTTAATCCCTACAATTATGGGTTAAATTGGTTGCTGGGCAGGTTTTGGCCACCTGTCTCTGGGCAGTGACTTTTAATTCCCGCTGTTTGGGATATTTGTTTATGGGCCGGTTGTATCTGGGCAGATTATTGTTTATTTACAGTTATGGATTGGCTGATATTCATGGAAGCGGGAAGCTGAGATATATATATTCCCCCGCTCTGGAACCTATGACAGCATCTTCATCCCCTTCCCCCCGTCCCCCCGTCCCCCCCCCCTCCCTGTCATCGGTCTTTTATTGGGGTGTGGTCGCCCAGGCAACCTGGGTGGACAGTTTATTTAATGACTGAAGTTTAATAGTTATATTTATGTTTAATATTGATTAATATTTATTTAATATTTGGTTTAATGCTTATTATTTATTTATTTAATAAAATTGTTTATTTCCTCAATAAAAGGCCCCTGGCCAATTTTTCCAACACTTGTTTGTTTGTTTATTTACTAAAGGTTGGGGGAAATATGGAGGCTTGCATTTCGTGATAAATCTCCCCCAGTGTTTTCTGTCCTCCTGCCTGTCCGCGAAAGTGGAGAAACTAACTTTTGCGATTCCCCAGCGCTGTATGAAAAGGTGCTCAACTAGTCAGCGGGGCGTGCAGCTTCTGGAACTAGTCACAACACCCGGGCTGTAGTCGCACCTTCCCCCTAAGGCAGTGTTTCCCAACTAGGGTGGCTCCAGCCTGCGCATGCGCAAAGCGCTTATGTGCGTCATCATTCTACGGACTCACTTGCACATGCGCCCGCTTTATGTGGGATGATGTCGGTGCACACACGTCACAGCTTCACAGCGCGCGTGCGCTCGTGATTCCAGGATGGCGCTGGGTTCCGGAACTCACGGCGGCATGGACCGCAGCTGTTCTCCATAGGTAATTCCATTCGAGGTTGTTGATTGGTCAATTCTAATATAAATATCATGCCTTAAAGGGTACCTCTCATCAAATAAACTTTTGATATATTTTAGATTAATGAATGTTGAATAACTTTCCAATAGCATGTTAATGAAAAATATGCTTCTTTCTCTTGTATTTTTCCCGATCAGTCCTGTCAGCAAGCATTTCTGACTCATGCTGGAGTCCTAAACACTCAGAGCTTCCAGCCTGCTTTGTTCACAGCCAAACAGGCTGTGAACAAAGCAGGCTGGCAGCTCTGAGTGTTCTCCTTTGTGAACAAAGCAGACTGGCAGCTCGTAGTGTTTAGGACTCCAGCATGAGTCTGAAATGCTTGCTGCCAGGACTGGTAGGGAGACCCCTAGTGGTCATTTCTTCAAAGTGGAAAATTAAATAGAAAGAAGCATATTTTTTAATAACATGCAATTGTAAAGTTATTCTGCATACATTAATCTATAATATATCAAAAGTTTATTTGATGAGAGGTACCCTTTAACAATCCAAAGACACTCCCTGATGAAGCGAGTAGCGAAACGGCGTAGAGGTTGTGCGTGACCAGATTGAGTATAACGGGGTGCCTCTGTATGAGATGTGGCAGTCTGCTCTGGATGGGCTTCGCCCTGGTGGATACTTGTAGGTGCTCATACTAGTGGCCATATAGCGACTGTGTTAATACCTATTCATCCTCCGCCTATCCCAGCTCCCACATCATGGATAGTATTGAGCGGCATAGGCCATATTAGAATTCGCAATATTTAGCGAAAATATGGACAAATATTCGTCATATATTTGTTAAATTTGCATATTCGTAATATTCGCAATTTTTTTTTCCGCAAATGTGAAAATTTATGAACTTTATAGCAAGTATACCAGTGTAACTTGATAGAAGCCGTAGAAGTACAAGTCATACAAGTATCATCTATCAACATGGTTCGCAGCAAATTTGCGAGGAAGGAAGAAAGAATCATCATCAGTGTAAGTATTTTCGCATTACTTTTGTAGTTTTACCTTGTGGATTTATTTTTGATATATTCGCACATGAGAAAAACTTGCAAAACTAAAACTCCCAGCATGCCCAGACAGCAAACAGCTGTCTGGGCATGCTGGGAGTTGTAGTTTTGCAACATCTGGAGGTCCACAGTTTGGAGACCACTGTGCAGTGGTCTCTAAACTGTAGCCCTCCAGCTGTTGCAAAACTGCAAATCCCAGCATGCCCAAACAGCAAAAAGCTGTCTCGGCATGCTGGGAGTTGTAGTTGCATACCTCCAGCTGTTGCATAACTACATCTCCCAGTACATGCTGGGAGTTGTAGTTTTGCAACAGCTGGAGGCACACTGGTTGGAAAATACTGAGTCAGGTAACAGAACCTAACTGAAGGTTTTCCAACCAGTGTGCCTACAGCTGTTGCAAAACTACAACTCCCAGAATGCACTGACAGACCATACATGCTGGGAGTTGTAGTTTTGCAACAGCTGGAGGCACACTGGTGGGGAACCACTGAGTTAGGAAACAGACTCTAGCTCATTGATTCCAACCCGTGTGCCTCCAGCTGTTGCAAAACTACAACTTTCAGCATGCACTGACTGCCTGGGCATGCTGGGAATTGTAGTTGTGCAACATCTGGAGGGCTACAGTTTGGAGACCACTGTATAGTCGACCACGGTTTTAAGTTCGGTTGGAAAAGCGCATAAGGGGCAAAAATGAGCCGACTGGAGCGAACGTTTCACTCCGGTCGGCTCTTTAAAATGAATTACCATACGGTGCATACGGCCGGGATACGGGAGCGCACGGTATTAGCTCCCCCCAGGCGTATGCGCTCCCGTATGGGTAAAAACGTGGTGTGAACCCACCCATAGTGAAGGGATGGGATACTTTCCTATTGGTTGCTGGGTATGTTGCTAATCTCCGACAACTGTATTTGCATCATTCTCACTGGCCCACATGCTAAAAGAAGGGAGGGATCAATATTCGCGAATATTCACCTGGCGGTCTCACAGAGTAGTATTAGAGCAGGGGTCCTCAAACTTTTTAAACGGGGGGCCAGTTCACGGTCCCTCAGACCGTTGATGTGTACTGAGATAAAAAACATGAGCAAATATGCACACTTATATATCTTATTAGTGGACTACCCCTTTAAGTATGCAGCACAGTTCCCCCACATTAGGTTGTAGTTCCCACACATTAGGGTTGGCAGTATAGTTCCCCACATTAGGTGCAGTATAGTTCCCCACATTAGGTTGGCTGTATAGTTCCCCCACATTAGGTGCAGTACAAGTCCCCCACATTAGGTGCAGTACAGTTCCCCCACATTAGGTGCAGTACAGTCCCCCCACATTAGGTGCAGTACGGTTCCCCCACATTAGGTGCAGTACAGATCCCCCACATTAGATGCAGTATAGCTCCGCCACATTAGGTGCAGTACAGCTCCCCCACATTAGGTGCAGTACAGCTCCCACACATTAGGTGCAGTATAGTCCCCCCACATTAGGTGCAGTATGTTCCCCCACATTAGGTGCAGTATGTTCCCCCAAATTAGGTGCAGTATGTTCCCCCACATTAGGTGCAGTATGTTCCCTCACATTAGGTGCAGTATGTTCCCCCACATTAGGTGCAATATAGTTCCCCCACATTAGGTGTAAATATAGTTCCCCCACTTTAGGTGCAGTATAGTTCCCCCCACATTAGGTGCAGTATAGTTCCCCCACATTAGATGCAGTATAGTTCCCCCACATTAGGTGCAGTATAGTTCCCCCACATTAGGTACAGTATAGTTCCCCCACATTAGGTGCAATATAGTTCCCCCACATTAGGTACAGTATAGTTCCCCCACATTAGGTGTAGTATAGTTCCCCACAGGTGCTGTATAGTTCCCCCACATTAGGTGCAGTATGTTCCCCCACATTAGGTGCAGCATGTTCCCCCACATTAGGTGCAGTACAGTTCCCCTACTTTAGGTGCAGTATAGCTCCCCACATTAGGTGCAGTATGTTCCCCCACATTAGGTGCAGCATGTTCCCCCACATTAGGAGCAGTATAGCTCCCCACATTAGGTGCAGTATGTTCCCCCACATTAGGTGCAGCATGTTTCCCCACATTAGGTGCAGTATAGCTCCCCACATTAGGTGCAGTATGTTCCCCCACAGACAAACAGCCTCCAGCCATATAGTGTATGGCTGGAGGCTGTATGCCTGTTTTCTGCCCCACTTCAGTGCTCCGACCACCGCTCCTCCGTTCCGGACATAGCAGTAAGTCCCGGGACTGAAGGAGCGGTGGTCGGAACACCGAAGCTGACGTGCTGCTGGTAACACTTACTAAGCTGGCCAACGCACGTCCTCACATCACTGCTCCGCTCCTCCACGCTCCGTTGCTATGGGCACATACACTTGACTTACGTCCCTGCGTGCGCCACCTTCCCGGCGGCCCCTGCGTTTTTAAAGTAAACGCGGGGCCTCCGAGAGCGCATCCCTGTGTCCCGAAAACATCTTTCGGGACACAGGGATGTCCAAGGCAGTGGCGGGCCGGATAAATGTCCTCGGCGGGCCGCATGTGGCCCGCGGGCCGTAGTTTGAGGATCCCTGTATTAAAGCCTTCTTTAGACCACACAAGCTGGAAGCAGATCACTGTGATGTGTACAGTGAAAAAAAAAAAAAAAAAAGCGAATTCGTAAATATGCGATATTCGCAAATAAAATTCGAATTGCGAATATTCGCGAGCAACACTAGTCATGGACACTTGGTTCACCACGCTCTCCTTTCTCTTGTGTTTTATATGTTAGGTTTGCCTCAGTCACTTCATGCACCTTGTGGCATTTCCTTTTGCAATTTTTTGCATGTATTTATTTATGCGCTGGCAATTGTCTTTCAGAAGAATAATATATATCTGATCACTGCATATTTTTCTGGCTGTCACTGATTCCTTTTATATTGTTTTTTTTTAAATATAATTATGTATGTGCAATAAAGATTACAGCTTTTAAATTTATATCATGTTTGGTGCTAATTATTGATAGGTTATTTTTGGCTCCAGCTGTTGCAAAACTACAACTCCCAGCAACAGCTGGAGGCACCCTGGTTGGGAAACAATGCCCTAAGGCAGTGTTTCCCAACCAGGGTGCCTCCAGCTGTTGCAAAACTACAACTCCCAGCATGCCTGGACAGCCGAAGGTCAGCACGAGACCTTAGGGCATTGTTCCCCAACCAGGGTGCCTCCAGCTGTTGCAAAACTACAACTCCCAGCATGCCTGGACAGCCGAAGGTCAGCACGAGACCTTAGAGCATTGTTTCCCAACCAGGGTGCCTCCAGCTGTTGCAAAGTTACAACTTCCAGCATGCCCGGACAGCCGAAGGCTGTCCGGGCATGCTGGGAGTTGTAGTTTGGCAACAGCTGGAGGCACTCTGGTTGGGAAACAATGCCCTAAGGTCTCATGCTGACCCAGAAGCATCGTCATCTCTTGACCTGCACAAGTAGGCATGATTGGAGACTGAACAGGTGTGATCACCGACAGGGCGCTGTAACTAGAACAAGTAGGGAGAGGTGAGATGAGTATCTTGCCTCAGGTGGCAGAATACAACGGCCTCCTTCGCATAGTGAGCGGCCAATGTATACATTGAACTATGCATAGCCGCTTACTACAATACAGGAGAAGGGAGTCTTGCCATACACAGGATTCCCTGCTCCTATACATTCCATAGCTAACAGCATAGAGCCACATGGAATGTATGTGCAGGAGCAGGGACTCCTGTATATGACAAAACTCCCTGCTCCTGTACTGTACAAGGACACTGCTGCTTTCTACTGCATCTGCGTTCTCAGGACACAGACACAGCTGACACATATTACTGAACTGATTACATAGGAGGGGAACAGATGGGAGTTGATTTTTAATCAACTGGTGCCAGAAAGTGAAACAGATTTGTAAATTACCTCTATTAAAAAATCTTAATCCTTCCAGTACTTATTAGCTGCTGAATACTACAGAGGAAATTCTTTTCTTTTTGGAACACAGAGATCTGTGCTGACATCATGAGCACGGTGCTCTCTGCTGACACCTCTGTCCATTTTAAGAACTGTCCAGAGTAGGAGAAAATCCCCATAGAAAACATATTCTGCTCTGGACAGTTCCTAAAATGGACAGAGATGTCAGCAGAGAGCACTGTTTTCCAAAAAGAAAATAATTTCCTCTGTAGTATTCATCAGCTAATAAGTACTGGAAGGATTAAGATGTTTTAATAGAAGTAATTTACAATTCTGTTTCTGGCACCAGTTGATTTAAAAAAAAAAAGTTTTCCACCGGAGTACCCATTTAAAGGAGTACTCCGGTGGAAAACTTTTTTTTTTTTTAAATCAACTGGTGCCAGAAACTTTTTTTTTTTTTTAAATCAACTGGGGCCAGAAACAGAATTGTAAATTACTCCTATTAAAACATCTTAATCCTTCCAGTACTTATTAGCTGCTGAATACTACAGAGGAATTTCTTTTCTTTTTGGAACACAGCGCTCTCTGCTGACATCACGAGCACAGCGCTCTCTGCTGACATCTCTGTCCATTTTAAGAACTGTCAACTGTCAAAATCCCCATAGAAAACATATGTTGCTCTGGACAGTTCCCTAAAATGGACAGAGATGTCAGCAGAGAGCACTGTGCTCATGATGTCAGCAGAGAGCACTGTGTTCCAAAAAGAAAATAATTTCCTCTGTAGTATTCAGCAGCTAATAAGTATTGGAAGAATTAAGATTTTTTAATAGAAGTAATTTACAAATCTGTTTAACTTTCTGGCACCGGTTGTTTAAAAAAAAAAAAAAAAAAAGTTTTCCACTGGAGTACCCCTTTAATGCTCCCATCTGTTCCCCTCCTATGTAATCAGCTCAGTGATATGTGTCAGCTGTGTCTGTGTCCGGAGAACGCAGACGCAGTTGAAAGCAGCAGTGTCCTTGTACAGTACAGGAGCAGGGAGTTTGGTCATCTACAGGAGTCCCTGCTCCTGCACATACAAAAGAAAAAGTTTTCCACCGGAGTACCCCTTTAATGTTACAGGGTCACAGAAGGGGGCATTTTTATAACATATGGGAACAGAAGGGGGCATTATTGTAAAATGGGTGCACTGAAGGGGGTAATACTATAATGTGGGGGCACTGAAGGGGGTATTACTATAATGTGGGGGCACTGAAGGGGGTATTATTAATAATTAGGGGAACAGAAGGGGCATTATTATAACATGGGACAAAGGTATAGAAGAGGTCTTACATTATGTCCTAGATCAGTGGTTTCCAACCGCTGTGCCTCCAGCTGTTGCAAAACTACAACTCCCAGCATGCCCGGACAGCCTTCGGCTGTCCGGGCATGCTGGGAGTTGTAGTTTTGCAACAGCTGGAGGCACAACGGTTAGGAAACACTGCCCTAGATCTTAAATGCCATCGCACAGACAGCTATATCCCGTGTAGAAGTGTCCTGATTATTCTGCCTCTTCCTATACATATGGATGGGCATCTCCTCAGTGTATTCCGTAATTGCAGACTGTTCACGTGTATAACTAGAGCCACGTTCTGTTATATAAGAGTCTGCACTAATATACAGAACATATAGAAACCCTGCGAATACCAGTCCCTCAGGATAGGCGCAGGCAGAGCCGACTGAGAAGGGTGAGAGGGGGTGTACAGATGTATATGGCAGCAAACAATCCTAATGTACTTCTGGGATTCCCAGCTCTACATCACAGCGGTCCGAAATCCCTCCAAACAGGTCACTATGATGTCGCTTTTTTATGTGGTGAAAACTAAATCTATGTATTTGGTGGCAGTAAACATGTAAACCTGAGAAGTGTTACATTTGAATCCAGTGTAGACAATGCTCTGTGAGCTTAACATTCTGGACTCCAGACTGGTACATTGTACATAGCTAGTCCTGCTCTCAGCTGAGAAGTGGAGACAATTGTATCCAGTCTAGACAATGCTCTGTGAGCTAAACAGCCTGGACTCCAGACTGATACATTGTACATAGCTAGTCCTGCTCTCAGCTGAGAAGTGGAGACAATTGTAAACACTGTACACAATGCTCTGTGAGCTGAACATCCTGGACTCCAGACTGATACATTGTACATAGCTAGTCCTGCTCTCAGCTGAGAAGTGATACAACTGTATCCAGTCTAGACAATGCTCTGTGAGCTGAACATCCTGGACTCCAGACTGATACATTGTACATAGCTAGTCCTGCTCTCAGCTGAGAAGAGGAGACAATTGTATCCAGTCTAGACAATGCTCTGTGAGCTAAACATCCTGGACTCCAGACTGATACATTGTACATAGCTAGTCCTCCTCTCAGCTGAGAAGTGTTACATTTGTATCCAGTCTAGACAATGCTCTGTGAGCTAAACATCCTGGACTCCAGACTGATACATTGTACATAGCTAGTCCTGCTCTCAGCTAAGAAGTATATACAATTGTATCCAGTCTAGACAATGCTCTGTGAGCTAAACATCCTGGACTTCAGACTGATACATTGTACATAGCTAGTCCTGCTCTTAGCTGAGAAGAGGAGACAATTGTATCCAGTCTAGACAATGCTCTGTGAGCTAAACATCCTGGACTCCAGACTGATACATTGTACATAGCTAGTCCTGCTCTCAGCTGAGAAGTGGAGACAGTTGTATCCAGTCTAGACAATGCTCTGTGAGCTAAACAGCCTGGACTCCAGACTGATACATTGTACATAGCTAGTCCTGCTCTCAGCTGAGAAGTGGAGACAATTGTATCCGGTCTAGAGAATGCTCTGTGAGCTAAACATCCTGGACTCCAGACTGATACATTGTACATAGCTAGTCCTGCTCTCAGCTGAGAAGTGGAGACAATTGTAAACACTGTACACAATACTCTGTGAGCTAAACAGCCTGGACTCCAGACTGATACATTGTACATAGCTAGTCCTGCTCTCAGTTAAGAAGTATATACAATTGTATCCAGTCTAGACAATGCTCTGTGAGCTAAACAGCCTGGACTCCAGACTGATACATTGTACATAGCTAGTCCTGCTCTCAGCTAAGAAGTATATACAATTGTATCCAGTCTAGACAATGCTCTGTGAGCTAAACATCCTGGACTCCAGACTGATACATTGTACATAGCTAGTCCTGCTCTTAGCTGAGAAGAGGAGACAATTGTATCCAGTCTAGACAATGCTCTGTGAGCTAAACATCCTGGACTCCAGACTGATACATTGTACATAGCTAGTCCTGCTCTCTGCTGAGAAGTGGAGACAATTGTATCCAGTCTAGACAATGCTCTGTGAGCTAAACATCCTGGAATCCAGACTGATACATTGTACATAGCTAGTCCTGCTCTCAGCTGAGAAGTGGAGACAATTGTAAACACTGTACACAATGCTCTGTGAGCTAAACAGCCTGGACTCCAGACTGATACATTGTACATAGCTAGTCCTGTTCTCAGCTGAGAAGTGGAGACAATTGTATCCAGTCTAGACAATGCTCTGTGAGCTAAACATCCTGGACTCCAGACTGATACATTGTACATAGCTAG
The DNA here is from genome assembly GCF_029499605.1 of Hyla sarda. Lineage (NCBI taxonomy): Eukaryota > Metazoa > Chordata > Amphibia > Anura > Hylidae > Hyla > Hyla sarda. The sequence goes on from NC_079189.1 coordinate 598,753,724, forward strand.
TCCTGTTCTCAGCTGAGAAGTGGAGACAATTGTATCCAGTCTAGACAATGCTCTGTGAGCTAAACATCCTGGACTCCAGACTGATACATTGTACATAACTAATCCTGCTCTCAGCTGAGAAGTGGAGACAATTGTATTCAGTCTAGACAATGCTCTGTGAGCTAAACATCCTGGACTCCAGACTGATACATTGTACATAGCTAGTCCTGCTCTCAGCTGAGAAGTGGAGACAATTGTAAACACTGTACACAATGCTCTGTGAGCTAAACAGCCTGGACTCCAGACTGATACATTGTACATAGCTAGTCCTTCTCTCAGCTGAGAAGTGTTACATTTGTTTCCAGTCTAGACAATGCTCTGTGAGCTAAACAGCCTGGACTCCAGACTGATACATTGTACATAGCTAGTCCTGCTCTCAGCTAAGAAGTATATACAATTGTATCCAGTCTAGACAATGCTCTGTGAGCTAAACATCCTGGACTCCAGACTGATACATTGTACATAGCTAGTCCTGCTCTTAGCTGAGAAGAGGAGACAATTGTATCCAGTCTAGACAATGCTCTGTGAGCTAAACAGCCTGGACTCCAGACTGATACATTGTACATAGCTAGTCCTGCTCTCAGCTGAGAAGTGATACAATTGTATCCAGTCTAGACAATCCTCTGTGAGCTAAACATCCTGGACTCCAGACTGATACATTGTACATAGCTAGTCCTGCTCTCAGCTGAGAAGTGGAGACAATTGTATCCAGTCTAGACAATGCTCTGTGAGCTAAACAGCCTGGACCCCAGACTGATACATTGTACATAGCTAGTCCTGCTCTCAGCTGAGAAGTGGAGACAGTATCCAGTCTAGACAATGCTCTGTGAGCTAAACATCCTGGACTCCAGACTGATACATTGTACATAGCTAGTCCTGTTCTCAGCTGAGAAGTGGAGACAATTGTATCCAGTCTAGACAATGCTCTGTGAGCTAAACATCCTGGACTCCAGACTGATACATTGTACATAACTAATCCTGCTCTCAGCTGAGAAGTGGAGACAATTGTATTCAGTCTAGACAATGCTCTGTGAGCTAAACATCCTGGACTCCAGACTGATACATTGTACATAGCTAGTCCTGTTCTCAGCTGAGAAGTGGAGACAATTGTATCCAGTCTAGACAATGCTCTGTGAGCTAAACATCCTGGACTCCAGACTGATACATTGTACATAACTAATCCTGCTCTCAGCTGAGAAGTGGAGACAATTGTATTCAGTCTAGACAATGCTCTGTGAGCTAAACATCCTGGACTCCAGACTGATACATTGTACATAGCTAGTCCTGCTCTCAGCTGAGAAGTGGAGACAATTGTAAACACTGTACACAATGCTCTGTGAGCTAAACATCCTGGACTCCAGACTGATACATTGTACATAGCTAGTCCTGCTCTCAGCTGAGAAGTGGAGACAATTGTAAACACTGTACACAATGCTCTTATCATCATCATCATCATCACCTGAGTCATTTCAGTCTAGATTCCAGACTGATTATTATTATTATTATTTGTATTAATATACTATATTACTATGATTATTGTTACTATTACTATTATTATTATTGTAATAACTAATATTATTATTATGGTCACCGGAGTCATTTCAGTGTAGAATCCAGACTGAAAATCAGACTGATTGTTATTATTATTATTATTATTATTATAACTATTTCTATTTTTATTATCATAATTTTTATAACTATGATGACAATAATAATTATTAATATTATAATGATAATATTTTCTTATTATTATTGTTATTATCATGGTCACCGGAGTCATTTTTGTCTAGATTCCAGACTGATTATTATCATTATGTGTAATATTATTATTATCATCATCATCATCATTTTAGTCTAGATTCCAGACTGATTATTATTATTATTTGTAATATTATTATTATCATCATCATCATTTTTGTCCAGATTCCAGACTGATCATTATTATTTGTAATATTATTATCATCATCATCATCATCATCATTTTAGTCCAGATTCCAGACTGATTATTATCATTATTTGTAAAATTATTATTATCATCATCATCATTTTTGTCTAGATTCCAGACTGATTATTATTATTATTTGTAATATTATTATTATTATCATCATCATTTTAATCCAGATTCCAGACTGCTTATTATTATTTGTAATATTATCATCATCATCATCATCATCATCATCATTTTAGTCCAGATTCCAGACTGATTATTATTATTATTATTTGTAATATTATTATTATCATCATCATCATTTTTGTCTAGATTCCAGACTGATTATTATTATTATTATTTGTAATATTATTATTATCATCATCATTTTTATTATTGTAATAAATTATTATTATCATGGCGATCGGCGTCATTTCAAGTCGGATTCCAGACTGATTATTATTATTATTTGTAATATTATTATTATCATCATCATTTTTATTATTGTAATGAATTATTATTATCACGGCGATCGGCGTCATTTCAAGTCGGATTCCAGACAACACAACACATGTGAATAAATGTTTTTACAAGACCCCAGTTATGTCGTTCTGTATGTTCTAGATCGGTGATTTCCAAACAGCGCAACCTCAAGCGGTTGGAAAACTACAACTCCCAGCATGCCCGGACAGCCAACGGCTGTCCGGGCATGCTGGGAGTTGTAGTTTTCCAACATCTGGCTGTCTGCTGTTTAGATCCGAGTTGCAAAGGTGAAATCTGCTGCCAAATCCTTTTTTGACCGCATCATTTACTATAATGTTATTTATTTATTTATTTATTTTTGTTTTGCTATTCGATGCCTTAGCTTGTTCCATCCACACATCAGCCTCCCTGTAACTCCTGTTGTGTGCGCGGTGACTGTTGCCGCACATGCTCACTCCGCACCGTCACTCATCCTCTTGTTTAGTTCCTGATTCCTCAGAGCTGCAGTCCCTGCGCTCCGGCTAAAACAGCAGCAATGATTCAGCCAGCACATTGCCCCCCCAGATGCAGCCGCAGCCGCCGGGCCTTCCCTGTACCGGCCATGAATCCCCTGTGAGATGCATGCAGGAGCGGCGCAGGCAGGCAGGCAGCAGCATCCATAGAGGAATGGCAGGCAGGCGATGCTGTCAGCCCATGTATTCGTTGCAGTGAACGTCGTCTCCTTCTCCGGCAGCAGACGCCGACTTCACCTTCCCCCGAAGACGGAATCATGGATTTCAGCAATTCCTCCGTGTTTGATCAACACAAAGGTGAGTCGTCCGCTTCTGCATGGCCGCTGTTAACTCATCCATTACCGCAACCAGTCTCACATATAGCGTATGTGTAGTTACGCCATTCACGTTCTGGAACGCATGCGTTGCGGTGGAATTTGGGTGACGGCCAGACAGTATGGGGAGAACATCCAAACTCCTTGCAGATGTCGTCCTTGGTTGGAAACCAGAACCCCACTGCTGCAGGGCAACAGTGCTAACAAATTACTTCCAGTTCGTCCAGAGTACGGGGAGAACATCCAAACTCCTTGCAGTTGTCGTCCTTGGTTGGAAACCAGGACCCCCGGCGCTGCAGGGCAACAGTGCTAACAAATTACTTCCAGTATGTCCACAGTACCGGGAGAACATCCAAACTCCTTGCAGTTGTCGTCCTTGGTTGGAAACCAGGACCCCCGGCACTGCAGGGCAACAGTGCTAACAAATTACTTCCAGTACGTCCATAGTACAGGGAGAACATCCAAACTCCTTGCAGTTGTCGTCCTTGGTTGGAAACCAGGACCCCCGGCACTGCAGGGCAACAGTGCTAACAAATTACTTCCAGTATGTCCACCCGTGTTTAGGGTATATGACAGTCTTTCCGAACCAGGGTTGCCTCCAGCTGTTGCAAAACTACAACTCCCAGCATGCCCGGACAGCCTTCGGCTGTCCGAGCATGCTGGAAGTTGTGGTCTTGCAACAGCTGGAGGCACCTTGGTTGGGAAACACTGGTCTATGGACATCATAAAAGGGGTTCCCAAACTCTCTGTAAGCCACACTGGAGAATGAATTGTCCAACATGTAATATCACTTTTGAGATAGGTAGGTAGGTAGTTAGCCAGGTAGGTAAGTTGTTAGCTAGATTGGTAGATTAATAGCTGGGTAGGTTATTAGCTGGCTTAGTAGGTAGCCAGGTAAGAAGGTAGGTAGATAGCCAGGTAGATAGGTAACTAGGTAGGCAGGTAGCTGGGTAGCCAGGTAGGAAGCTATGTTACTAGTTAGATAGGTAGGTTACTAGGTAGGTAGGTAACTAGGTAGGTAGTCAACCCTCAGCTGCTTCTGCTTGGCCGCTGTTAACTCATTCATTGCCGTAACTGGTCATATATAAATACAGATATTGTGTCGCCATTCACATCAGTCGCCGCCCCACCCCCGTTCTTGGACGCACACATTGCGATCGAATTTGGGTGACAATTATACAATACAGGGAGAACATACAAACTCCTTGGAGATGTAGCCCTTGGTTGGATTCAGTAACAAGGACCCCAGTTAGTACTGCCTTAGACCCACCTGCCTTGAGGGTCTATGGCAGCCCATAATAGCCAAAGCATGCTGGGAGTTGTAGTTTGGCTACAGCTGGAGGCACCCTGGTTGGGAAACACTGGTCTATGGACATCGTAAAAGGGGTTCCCAAACTTTCTGCAAGCCACTCTTGTCCTGTAAGGGCCAATGCGGATTAAATGGCTTTCTGGGCATGCTGGGAGTTGTAGTTTTGCATCCTGGTTGGGAAACACCAGTCTATAGATATCATAAAAAGGGGCCCCCAACTCTCTGCAAGCAACTCTGGAAATAGCACTTTTGTCCTGTAGCAGCCACTGCAAATTAAATGGCTGTCTGGGCATGCTGAGAGTTGTAGTTTTGCAACAGTTGGAGGCACCCTGGCTGGGAAACACTGGTCTATGGACAGCATTAAAAGGGGTCTCCCAACTCCCTGTAAACCACGCTGGAGAGTAAATTGGCACCATGTAATACCACTTTTGTCCTGTAGTGGCCACTGCATGATTAAATGAGCAGCCAATGGGCAACTTCCCCAGCAAAATTAAGCAATTGCAGGGGGTCCGAGAGGAGACAATGCCCCCAATAAAATAATAAAATCGCTTTACATAGCTAAAAGGATGAGATTTGCATTTCCATCTATATCCCCTGAGGCCGGAGTTACACTTTGCATAGTAAAACCGCAGCATGACCACAGGGGGAAACTATAGCGAAAATGCTGAGGGTTGTAGGAAATATTTCTCGTGGGAACCCACATGGCAGTGCCGGGTGTATACAGGATGGTAGAAGATTTCTATGCAGTTTTCTTTAAGAGTTCTTCCCCGTTCAATAAGACACTGTTCACCAACTTGTGGCTATCCAGCTGTTGAAGAACTACAACTCCCATCATGCCCTGACATCTGAAGGCTACAACTTCAGCATTTGGAGCAGTGTTCTGCAACCCTGTGGCTCTCTATTTCAGTGTTTTCCAAACAGTGTGTCTCCAGCTGTTGCAAAACTACAACTCCCAGCATGCCCGGACAGCCTTCGGCTGTCCGGGCATGCTGGGAGTTGTAGTTTTGCAACAGCTGGAGACACACTGTTTGGAAAACACTGCTCTAGCTGTTACTAAACTACAACTCCCATCATTCTCTGATTGCCACTGCATCATCTGAAGCAGTGTTTTACAACTAGTGGCTCTCCAGCTGTTGCATAACTACAACTCCCATCATGCTCTGATTGCCACTGCATCATCTGAAGCAGCGTTTTACAACTATTGGCTCTCCAGCTGTTGCATAACTACAACTCCCAGCATGCCCTTACAGCAGGGGCTGTTTACAATGTTTCATTTATCACAGCAGTACAGATAAGTTAGATCTCAGGAGTTGGGCTTTGGTATAATGCAGCGTTGAGCCGAGTGGGGCCCCTGCACCTCGGTATAATGCAGCATAGAGCCAAATGGGGCCCCTACCAAGGGCTGAAAATTTTTTGCTGGCCCACAAGTGTCCGCGACCTGACAGCTGGGTCGCAGCTATTTGTGGGTTGCAAAGCGACTCCATTTATTTACATTTATGTGCAACACAGCACAATACACAGTGTGACAGGTTGGTAGGTAACTAGCTAGGTAGGCTGGTAGGTATCCAGGTAGGTACATAGGTAGGTATCCAGGTAAGTAGCCAAAAAGGTAGGGTGCTGTGTAACTAGCCAGGTAGTTGGGTAGATTGATAGCCAGGTAGGTAGCTAACTAGAAAGGTAGGAAGCCGGGTAGATATGTAGCTAGGTCTATAGCCAGGTAGGAAACTTTCTAGGTAGGTTGTTAGCTAGGTAGGTAGGTATCCAGGTAGTTAGGTACCAATCCAGGAGATAGGGAGCACAACCACAATAATAGAAGCAGATAGTCCAGGGGTGCAGGCAGGTTAATGCAGTCCCAGTAGCAGACTGCGTAGACACATCCAACCAGAAAGAATGCTACCTAGCTAGCTCACCACCTACCTATCTAGCTATAACCCGAAAGAATTCCAGCAGTATACCCGTCAATTCCAGTGAATTTTAGTGTTTTTTATTGACCCATGTCAGTGACATCTGACATGGGTCAATGAAAAAACACAAATTCACTGGAATTGACAGGTGTGCTGCTGGAATTCTTTCTGGTTGTAGCTAGATAGGTAGGTGGTGAGCTAGCTAGGTAGCATGACAGCTAGGTAGGTAGGTAGCCAGGTAGGTAGCAAGCTAGATGATAGACAGCCAGGTAGGTAGGTAGGTAGCCAGGTAGGTAGCAAGCTAGATAGACAGCCAGGTAGTTAGCTATCTTGGTAGGCTGTCAGATAGCCAGGTAGTTAGATACAGAGCAAAAGACGTCCATTGCACTCACACGATGAGGTGAAGGAGTAGCTTTATTCCACCACAACACTCCTTCATCTTGTGAGTGCGCCGGTCATCTTTTGCTCTGTATCTCATCTGGGCCTCAAACCGGGACCGTGTACCTACAGCACCCGAATGCTACCTATATCGCCTAGAGTGTTGCTGCTTCTCCTTCTGCAGCAGGTAGGTAGGTAGCTAGATAGCCAGGTAGGTCGATATCTAGCTGGGTAGCTAGACCGATCCCCCCACTCTTGTTTTTTTTTTGTTTTTTGTCTGTCTGGGCCTATTTTCAGGTAGGGACCTGTATCTCCATCTGCCCCTATATTACTCCGGCCCCTGCACCTCGGTATAGCAGAGCCGAGCGCAGCTTCTGGCAGGATACACTGACTGACATGAACCGGTTGCTATGGAAATCCAGATGGAGCTGAGCCGCCTTTTGCAGAGGATTGAGCAGAAAGCAACTGCAGCAACCAGGGGCCCCGGGCTGCGTCACTGATCACTGCCAAGAGATCCTGTATATACCTAATACAGCAGATGTGTCGTATCCATAGCAGCAGCGCAGCCTGTGATGATACATATATTCACGTTTACTGCACCCCTGACCATAGAAGATGACAATCTGAGGTCATAGATGTGTAATGTCATGTCTAAGAATCTAATCTGACCCCTTATTACATCTTCCTGAGTTATCACCCAGCTCTCCTACAGTCCTGAACGTCAGGCATGTCTATTGTTGCTAAAAGGAGTTTCAATCTCTGCTCAGGAGTCTGGGAAAGTTAGGCGACTATAGGTCCCATCAATATGTCCCATTAATATGTCAATGCATTATTAGGCAGATCTGACCTTCAGGAACCTGGTAAAGTTGGGTGACAGCTTATTTCACCACCACTATAGGTCCTATTACTATGTCCAATTCATATATCAATGTATTACTAGGCAGATCTCATTTTCAGGAGCCTGGAAAGGTTGGGTGACAGCTAGTTTTACCACCACTATGAGTTCCATTAATATGTCAATGCATTTACTAGGCAGATCTGACTTTCAAGGTATGGGAAAGTTGGGTGACAGCTAATTTCACCATCACTTTAAAGGGGTACTCCAGTGGAAAACTTTTTTTTTTTTTTTAATCAAATGGTGCCAGAAAGTTAAACAGATTTGTAAATTACTTCTATTAAAAAATCTTAATCCTTCCTGTACTTATAAGCTGCTGAATACTACAGCGGAAATTCTTTTATTTTTGAAACACAGAGCTCTCTGCTGACATCACGAGCACAGTGCTCTCTGCTGACATCTCTGTCCATTTTATGAACTGTCCAGAACATCATATGTTTGCTATGGGGATTTCCTTTTACTCTGGGCAGTTCCTAAAATGGACAGAGATGTCAGTAGAGAGCTCTGTGTTTCAAATGGAAAATTATTTCCACTGTAGTGTTCAGCAGCTAATGATTACTGGAAGGATTAAGATTTTTTAATAGAAGTAATTTACAAATCTGTTTAACTTTCTGGCACCAGTTGATTTAACAAAAAAAAGTTTTTCACCGGAGTACCCCTTTAAGTCCTGTTAATGTCAATGCATTAATAAGCAGATCTGGCTTTCAGGATTCTGGAAGAGTTGGGTGACAGCTAATTTCCCCCACCATTATAGATCCCATTAATTTATTAATGCATTACTAGGCATATCTGACTTTCAGGATCCTGGGAAAGTTGGGTGACATCTAATTTTGCCAACACTAAAGGCCCCTTTGAATGTATTTACTAGGCAGATCTGACTTTCAGGAGCTTTGAAAAGTTAGGCAACAACTAATTTGGTCACCGTTATAGCTTTTAAATGTTTTCTTACTCATTGTTACTACAATTTTTAATAATATATTGATAGGAGATATGTATCAATGCATCACCAGCTGTTCATGAGCCTGGGAAAGTAGGGTAACAATTTGTTTTTCCAGAACTACAACTTCGCCTGAAGTTCTTACCGAGCTTTTCTACTGCTCTAAATGTTAAATCTGTCAATTCTTGTAGAAATACAGTAAAGGGAGTATACAGTATATATTAATGCATTATTAGGTTTGTCATTCAGGAGCCCAGGCAAGTTGAGTGATAACTACCTAAGTTACTTTTGCAGCTTATAAAGGGGTTACCACCCAGCCAGCAGTCTGGCTCTAAATGCAGGAATGTGGTGGAGGGGATACGTATCAATGAACTACTAGCCATTCAGAAGCCTGGAAAAGTTTGGTGACAGGTCATTTCATTTTATTTCTCTTTGACAGCTTCCACAAGGGTTGTCATCCAGTAATAAACTGTATATGTATCAATTGAGTACTGGTAGTGGAGGTGAAATTAATTGTACCCAACTCTCCCAGGCTCCTAAATGCTAAATATTCCTTGTAAAGCATTGATGAGTATACTGTTAATTACCGACATCTGTGCTGAATGACAACCGCCCTTGGAGTTCTAGAGGTGATCAATTTACTTGTTGTCCAACTTTTCTAGACATCTAAATGGCAAATCTTCCCTGGCAAGTTCCTTTGATATGTTTCACTGCATTGCTAGGCTGATATAACAGTCAGGAGTTTGGGTTGAGTTGGATGAAAATTAATTTGGCCATCATTACAGCTGAGCCCTGCTTGTCCTCAGTGTACAGATCCCTGCTTGTTCTCAGTGTACAGAGCCATGCTTGTCCTCAGTGTACAGATCCCTGCTTGTCCTCAGTGTACAGAGCCCTGCTTGTCCTCGGTGTACAGAGCCCTGCTTGTCCTCAGTGTACAGAACCCTGCTTGTCCTCAGTGTACAGGGCCCTGCTTGTCCTCAGTGTACAGATCCCTGCTTGTCCTCAGTGTACAGAGCCCTGCTTGTCCTCAGTGTACAGAGCCCTTCTTGTCCTCAGTGTACAGAGCCCTGCTTGTCCTCAGTGTACAGAACCCTGCTTGTCCTCAGTGTACAGAGCCCCGCTTGTCCTCAGTGTACAGAGCCCTGATTGTCCTCAGTGTATGGAGCCCTGCTTGTCCTCAGTGTACAGAGCCCTGCTTGTTCTCAGTGTACAGAGCCCTGCTTGTCCTCAGTGTACAGAGCCCTGCTTGTCCTCAGTGTACAGAGCCCTGCTTGTCCTCAGTGTACAGAGCCCTGCTTGTCCTCAGTGTACAGAGCCCTGCTTGTCCTCAGTATACAGAGCCCTGCTTTTCCTCAGTGTACAGAGCCCTGCTTGTCCTCAGTGTACAGCGCCCTGCTTGTCCTCAGTGTACAGAGCTCTGCTTGTCCTCAGTTTACAGCACCCTGCTTGTCCTCAGTGTACAGGGGCCTGCTTGTCCTCAGTGTACAGCGCCCTGCTTGTCCTCAGTGTACAGCGCTCTGCTTGTCCTCAGTGTACAGAGCCCTGCTTGTCCTCAGTGTACAGAGCCCTGCTTGTCCTCGGTGTACAGAGCCCTGCTTGTCCTCAGTGTACAGAGCCCTGCTTGTCCTCAGTGTGCGGATCCTTGCTTGTCCACCCACACTTCCTGTATTTGTCTATTATAAATGTACATGTTATGTATCAATGCATTAGTAAACATTCAGGAGTAACAGCTTGCTTCTTTACTACAGCTTACAAACCAGTTGTTACCCAGCTTTACTACAGTTCTAGACGCTGAATCTGCATAAATACAATAAAGAGTATTTATTTCAGTGCATTAGTAGGTACATTTTCCATTAAGGAGCTTGGGAAAAGTTTGGTGAGAACTAATTTTGCTTACCATTACAGTCCCAATGGTGGTTATCGCCCAGCTTTCCTACAGTTCTGAAAGTCAAAACTGACTATTATTGCAGGAATATGGAAGAGGTGTTTAATGTATCAATGAATTATTGGATTGAGTATTTATTCAAGAGCCGAAGGCTGTCCGGGCATGCTGGGAGGTGTCGTTTTGCAACAGTCGGTGTTACCTGGTTGGGAAACACTGATCTAAATGTACACCAATGTACAATGTGGTTCTGTCATCAAAATACAGAACATATCTCACCCTCTCAGGCGTTCCCAGCGCATTTCTGCGGACTGTAATATTTGCTTTCTCAGGGGGCATAACTATAAATATACACTGCTCCAAAAAATAACACATCCTAGATCTGAATGAATTAAATATTCGTATGAAATACTTTCTTCGTTACATAGTTGAATGTGCTGACAACAAAATCACACAAAATTATCAATGGAGATCAAATTTATCAACCCATGGAGGTCTGGATATGGAGTCACACTCCAAATCAAAGTGGAAAACCACACTACAGGCTGATCCAACTTTGACATGTCGGGGTTCTATGATCTTCTATGACATGTCTGGGTTCTATGATCTTCTATGACATGTCTGGGTTCTATGATCTTCTATGACATGTCTGGGTTCTATGATCTTCTATGACATGTTCAAGTTCTATGATCTTCTATGACATGTCTGGGTTCTATGATCTTCTATGACATGTCTGGGTTCTATGATCTTCTATGACATGTCTGGGTTCTATGATCTTCTATGACATGTTCAGGGTTCTATTATCTTCTATGACATGTCTGGGTTCTATAATCTATGACAGGTCTGGGTTCTATGATCTTCTATGACATGTCTGGGTTCTATGATCTTCTATTACATGTCTGGGTTCTATGATCTTCTATGACATGTTCAGGTTCTATGACCTCCTATGACATATCTGGGTTCTATTATCTTCTATGACATATCTGGGTTCTATAATCTTCTATGACATGTCTGAGTTCTATGATCTCCTATGACATGTCTGGGTTCTATAATCTTCTATGACATGTCTGAGTTCTATGATCTCCTATGACATGTATGGGTTCTATGATCTTCTATGACATGTTCAAGTTCTATGATCTTCTATGACATGTCTGGGTTCTATGATCTTCTATGACATGTCTGCGTTTTATGATCTTCTATGACATGTTCAGGGTTACATGATCTTCTATGACATGTCTGGGTTCTATAATCTCCTATGACATGTCTGGGTTCTATGATCTTCTATGACATGTCTGGGTTCTATGATCTTCTATGACATGTCTGGGTTCTATGATCTTCTATGACATGTTCAGGTTCTATGACCTCCTATGACATATCTGAGTTCTATGATCTTCTATGGCATGTCTGAGTTCTATGATCTTCTATGACATGTCTGGGTTCTATGATTTTCTATGACATCTTTAGGTTCTATGATCTTCCATAACATGTCTGGGTTCTATGATCTCCTATGACATGTCTGGGTTCTATGATCTCCTATGACATGTCTGGGTTCTATGATCTTCTATGACATGTCTGGGTTCTATGATCTTCTATGACATGTATGGGTTCTATGATCTTCTATGACATGTCTGGGTTCTATGATCTTCTATGACATGTCTGGGTTCTATGATCTTCTATGACATGTCTGGGTTTTATGATCTTCTATGACATGTCTGGGTTCTATAATCTTCTATGATATGTCTGGCTTCTATGATCTTCTATGACATGTCTAGGTTCTATGACCTCCTATTACATGTCTGGGTTCTATGATCTTCTATGACATGTCTGGGTTCTATGATCTTCTATGACATGTCTGGGTTCTATGACCTCCTATGACATGTCTGTGTTCTATGATCTCCTATGAAATGTCTGGGTTCTATGATCTTCTATGAAATGTCTGGGTTCTATCATCTTCTATGACATGTCTGGGTTCTATGATCTCCTATGACATGTCTGGGTGCTATGATCTTCTATGACATGTCTGGGTTCTATGATCTTCTATGATATGTCTGGGTTCTATGATCTTCTATGACATGTCTGGGTTCTACGATCTTCTTTGACATGTCTGGGTTCTATTATCTTCTATGACATGTCTGGGTTCTATGATCTTCTATGATATGTCTGGGTTCTATGATCTTCTATGACATGTCTGGGTTCTATGACCTCCTATTACATGTCTGGGTTCTATGATCTTCTATGACATGTCTGGGTTCTATGATCTTCTATGACATGTCTGGGTTCTATGACCTCCTATGACATGTCTGTGTTCTATGATCTCCTATGAAATGTCTGGGTTCTATGATCTTCTATGACATGTCTGGGTTCTATCATCTTCTATGACATGTCTGGGTTCTATGATCTCCTATGACATGTCTGGGTGCTATGATCTCCTATGACATGTCTGGGTTCTATGATCTTCTATGATATGTCTGGGTTCTATGATCTTCTATGATATGTCTGGGTTCTATGATCTTCTATGACATGTCTGGGTTCTATGATCTTCTATGACATGTCTGGGCTCTATGATCTTCCATGACATGTCTGGGTTCTATCATCTCCTATGACATGTCTGGGTTCTATGATCTTCTATGACATGTCTGGGTTCTATGATCTTCTATGACATGTCTGGGTTCTATGATCTTCTATGACATGTCTGGGTTCTATGATCTTCTATGACATGTCTGGGTTCTATGATCTTCTATGACATGTCTGGGTTCTATGATCTTCTATGACATGTCTGGGTTCTATGATCTCCTATGACATGTCTGGGTTCTATGACCTCCTATTACATGTCTGGGTTCTATGATCTCCTATGACATGTCTGGGTTCTATGATCTTCTATGACATGTCTGGGTTCTATGACCTCCTATGACATGTCTGGGTTCTATGATCTTCTATGACATGTCTGGGTTCTATGATCTTCTATGACATGTCTGGGTTCTATGATCTCCTATGACAAGTCTGGGTTCTATGATCTCCTATGACATGTCTGGGTTATATGATCTTCTATGACATGTCTGGGTTATATGATCTTCTATGACATGTCTGGGTTCTATGATCTTCTATGACATGTCTGGGTTCTATCATCTTCTATGACATGTCTGGGTTCTATGATCTTATATGACATGTCTGGGTTCTATGATCTTCTATGACATGTCTGGGTTCTATCATTTTCTATGACATGTCTGGGTTCTATGATCTTCTATGACATGTCCGGGTTCTATGATCTTCTATGACATGTCCGGGTTCTATGATCTTCTATGACATGTCTGGGTTCTATGATCTCCTATGACATGTCTGGGTTCTATGATCTTCTATGACATGTCTGGGTTCTATGATCTATGACAGGTCTGGGTTCTATGATCTTCTATGACATGTCTGGGTTCTATGATCTTCTATGACATGTCTGGGTTCTATAATCTATGACAGGTCTGGGTTATATGATCTTCTATGACATGTCTGGGTTCTATGATCTTCTATTACATGTCTGGGTTCTATGATCTTCTATGACATGTTCAGGTTCTATAACCTCCTATGACATATCTGGGTTCTATTATCTTCTATGACATATCTGGGTTCTATAATCTTCTATGACATGTCTGAGTTCTATGATCTCCTATGACATGTCTGGGTTCTATAATCTTCTATGACATGTCTGAGTTCTATGATCTCCTATGACATGTATGGGTTCTATGATCTTCTATGACATGTTCAAGCTCTATGATCTTCTATGACATGTCTGGGTTCTATGATCTTCTATGACATGTCTGGGTTTTATGATCTTCTATGACATGTTCAGGGTTACATGATCTTCTATGACATGTCTGGGTTCTATAATCTCCTATGACATGTCTGGGTTCTATGATCTTCTATGACATGTCTGGGTTCTATGATCTTCTATGACATGTCTGGGTTCTATGATCTTCTATGACATGTTCAGGTTCTATGACCTCCTATGACATATCTGAGTTCTATGATCTTCTATGGCATGTCTGAGTTCTATGATCTTCTGTGACATGTCTGGGTTCTATGATTTTCTATGACATCTTTAGGTTCTATGATCTTCCATAACATGTCTGGGTTCTATGATCTCCTATGACATGTCTGGGTTCTATGATCTCCTATGACATGTCTGGGTTCTATGATCTTCTATGACATGTCTGGGTTCTATGATCTTCTATGACATGTCTGGGTTCTATGATCTTCTATGACATGTCTGGGTTCTATGATCTTCTATGACATGTCTAGGTTCTATGATCTTCTATGACATGTCTGGGTTTTATGATCTTCTATGACATGTCTGGGTTCTATAATCTTCTATGATATGTCTGGGTTCTATGATCTTCTATGACATGTCTAGGTTCTATGACCTCCTATTACATGTCTGGGTTCTATGATCTTCTATGACATGTCTGGGTTCTATGATCTTCTATGACATGTCTGGGTTCTATGACCTCCTATGACATGTCTGTGTTCTATGATCTCCTATGAAATGTCTGGGTTCTATGATCTTCTATGACATGTCTGGGTTCTATCATCTTCTATGACATGTCTGGGTTCTATGATCTCCTATGACATGTCTGGGTGCTATGATCTTCTATGACATGTCTGGGTTTTATGATCTTCTATGACATGTCTGGGTTCTATAATCTTCTATGATATGTCTGGGTTCTATGATCTTCTATGACATGTCTAGGTTCTATGACCTCCTATTACATGTCTGGGTTCTATGATCTTCTATGACATGTCTGGGTTCTATGATCTTCTATGACATGTCTGGGTTCTATGACCTCCTATGACATGTCTGTGTTCTATGATCTCCTATGAAATGTCTGGGTTCTATGATCTTCTATGACATGTCTGGGTTCTATCATCTTCTATGACATGTCTGGGTTCTATGATCTCCTATGACATGTCTGGGTGCTATGATCTTCTATGACATGTCTGGGTTCTATGATCTTCTATGATATGTCTGGGTTCTATGATCTTCTATGACATGTCTGGGTTCTACGATCTTCTTTGACATGTCTGGGTTCTATTATCTTCTATGACATGTCTGGGTTCTATGATCTTCTATGATATGTCTGGGTTCTATGATCTTCTATGACATGTCTGGGTTCTATGACCTCCTATTACATGTCTGGGTTCTATGATCTTCTATGACATGTCTGGGTTCTATGATCTTCTATGACATGTCTGGGTTCTATGATCTCCTATGACATGTCTGTGTTCTATGATCTCCTATGAAATGTCTGGGTTCTATGATCTTCTATGACATGTCTGGGTTCTATCATCTTCTATGACATGTCTGGGTTCTATGATCTCCTATGACATGTCTGGGTGCTATGATCTCCTATGACATGTCTGGGTTATATGATCTTCTATGACATGTCTGGGTTCTATGATCTTCTATGATATGTCTGGGTTCTATGATCTTCTATGACATGTCTGGGTTCTATGATCTTCTATGACATGTCTGGGCTCTATGATCTTCCATGACATGTCTGGGTTCTATCATCTCCTATGACATGTCTGGGTTCTATGATCTTCTATGACATGTCTGGGTTCTATGATCTTCTATGACATGTCTGGGTTCTATGATCTTCTATGACATGTCTGGGTTCTATGATCTACTATGACATTTCTGGGTTCTATGATCTCCTATGACATGTCTGGGTTCTATGATCTTCTATGACATGTCTGGGTTCTATGATCTTCTATGACATGTCTGGGTTCTATGATCTTCTATGACATGTCTGGGTTCTATGATCTTCTATGACATGTCTGGGTTCTATGATCTCCTATGACATGTCTGGGTTCTATGACCTCCTATTACATGTCTGGGTTCTATGATCTTCTATGACATGTCTGGGTTCTATGATCTTCTATGACATGTCTGGGTTCTATGACCTCCTATGACATGTCTGGGTTCTATGATCTTCTATGACATGTCTGGGTTCTATGATCTTCTATGACATGTCTGGGTTCTATGATCTCCTATGACATGTCTGGGTTATATGATCTTCTATGACATGTCTGGGTTATATGATCTTCTATGACATGTCTGGGTTCTATCATCTTCTATGACATGTCTGGGTTCTATGATCTTCTATGACATGTCTGGGTTCTATGATCTTCTATGACATGTCTGGGTTCTATCATTTTCTATGACATGTCTGGGTTCTATGATCTTCTATGACATGTCTGGGTTCTATGATCTTCTATGACATGTCTGGGTTCTATGATCTTCTATGACATGTCTGGGTTCTATGATCTCCTATGACATGTCTGGGTTCTATGATCTTCTATGACATGTCTGGGTTCTATGATCTTCTATGACATGTCTGGGTTCTATGATCTTCTATGACATGTCTGGGTTCTATCATTTTCTATGACATGTCTGGGTTCTATGATCTCCTATGACATGTCTGGGTGCTATGATCTTCTATGACATGTCTGGGTTCTATGATCTTCTATGACATGTCTGGGTTCTATGATCTCCTATGACATGTCTGGGTTCTATGATCTCCTATGACATGTCTGGGTTCTATGATCTTCTATGACATGTCTGGGTTCTATGATCTTCTATGACATGTCTGGGTTCTATGATCTTCTATGACATGTCTGGGTTCTATGATCTTATATGGCATGTCTGGGTTCTATGATCTTCTATGACATGTCTGGGTTCTATGATCTTCTATGACATGTCTGGGTTCTATGATCTTCTATGACATGTCTGGGTTCTATGATCTTCTATGACATGTCTGGGTTCTATGATCTCCTATGACATGTCTGGGTTCTATGATCTTCTATGACATGTCTGGGTTCTATGATCTTCTATGACATGTCTGGGTTCTATGATCTTCTATGACATGTCTGGGTTCTATCATTTTCTATGACATGTCTGGGTTCTATGATCTCCTATGACATGTCTGGGTGCTATGATCTTCTATGACATGTCTGGGTTCTATGATCTTCTATGACATGTCTGGGTTCTATGATCTCCTATGACATGTCTGGGTTCTATGATCTCCTATGACATGTCTGGGTTCTATGATCTTCTATGACATGTCTGGGTTCTATGATCTTCTATGACATGTCTGGGTTCTATGATCTTCTATGACATGTCTGGGTTCTATGATCTTATATGGCATGTCTGGGTTCTATGATCTTCTATGACATGTCTGGGTTCTATGATCTTCTATGACATGTCTGGGTTCTATGATCTTCTATGACATGTCTGGGTTCTATGATCTTCTATGACATGTCTGGGTTCTATGATCTCCTATGACATGTCTGGGTTCTATGATCTTCTATGACATGTCTGGGTTCTATGATCTCCTATGACATGTCTGGGTTCTATGATCTTCTATGACATGTCTGGGTTCTATGATCTTCTATGACATGTCTGGGTTCTATGATCTTCTATGACATGTCTGGGTTCTATGATCTTCTATGACATGTCTGGGTTCTACGATCTTCTATGACATGTCTGAGTTCTATGATCTTCTATTACATGTCTGGGTTATATGATCTTATATGACATGTCTGGGTTATATGATCTTCTATGACATGTCTGGGTTCTATGATCTTCTATGACATGTCTGGGTTCTATGATCTTGTATGATATGTCTGGGTTCTATCATCTTCTATGACATGTCTGGGTTCTATGATCTCCTATGACATGTCTGGGTTCTATGATCTATGACATGTCTGGGTTCTATGATCTTCTATGACATGTCTGGGTTCTATGATCTCCTATGACATGTCTGGGTTCTATGATCTATGACATGTCTGGGTTCTATGATCTTCTATGACATGTCTGGGTGCTATCATTTCCTATGACATGTCTGGGTTCTATGATCTTCTATGACATGTCTGGGTTCTATGATCTCCTATGACATGTCTGGGTGCTATGATCTTCTATGACATGTCTGGGTTCTATGATCTTCTATGACATGTCTGGGTTCTATGATCTTCTATGACATGTTCAGGTTCTATGACCTCCTATGACATATCTGGGTTCTATGATCTTCTATGACATATCTGGGTTCTATGATCTTCTATGACATGTATGGGTTCTATGATTTTCTTTGATATGTCTGGGTTCTATCATCTTCTATGACATGTCTGGGTTCTATGATCTGCTATGACATGTCTGGGTTCTATCATCTCTTATGACATGTCTGGGTTCTATGATCTTCTATTATATGTCTGGGTTCTATGATCTTCTATGATATGTCTGGGTTCTATGATCTTCTATGACATGTCTGGGTTCTATGATCTTCTATGACATGTCTGGGTTCTATGATCTTCTATGATATGTCTGGGTTCTATGATCTTCTATGACATGTCTGAGTTCTATGATCTTCTATGACATGTCTGGGTTCTATGATCTTATATGGCAGGACATCTCATTGAATGATTTCTAAGATGAAAATAAAATTCAATGCAGTTCTTCTTTGTTGTTCTCATCATGGGTAATGGGGTCATTGAGTCAATGATAGAATCCTACAGCCCATTCAGTGGGTTACAATGTAATCTCTGGGCCTCACATCTCTGCATTAGATCAATCTCAGCCAAAGCCATAGAATCAATAGCAAAGCTCCATATCATTGTAGCACTCTGCACAAAACCACAAGGATGTGGCGATGCACACCGCAACACAAGGACAGAGCTGATACATTATAAATGTCCATCCTGCACGGTACCTGTCTGTTATATATAGACAGACAACTATATGGCCACATACACTTCTCTCAGGTAGGTCAGCGACCCATGTAGTAGACATCTATGTAGAATGAGACAAGGTGGGAGAGCCACCCTGAGTAATAGAGCTGTCTATTATGAGCACACGCCCTTTGTGAGGACTGCCGAGGTCCCATTACGGGAGATTACAGGGTCCCAATGGTCAGACCCCCGCGATTTGACACTAATCCCCTATCCCTATCCTACTCCTTTAATATGTAAGATGAAGTTGTCAGTCCTGAACCTGCTGACTTACTGTAACCTAAAGGATAAGATCATCACCTATCAGATCCCTCCCCTCCAGCTCGATCTGTATACTGCTGCTATATCTATGGGATCAGGATATATAGTAGTTAAACACCATTCCTCCAGCTTCATCTGTATACTGTAAAAAGGCAATAAGTATCTCAGTCCTCTAGGCTTTATATATGAAAATAA
This sequence comes from Hyla sarda, assembly GCF_029499605.1. Lineage (NCBI taxonomy): Eukaryota > Metazoa > Chordata > Amphibia > Anura > Hylidae > Hyla > Hyla sarda. The sequence goes on from NC_079189.1 coordinate 598,773,529, forward strand.
AAAGTTTTTTTCTTGTAAATGATAGGATATGTATATAGATAAGGAATAGTAGGAACCAAGTAGGTAAGGTAAAAATGTTTAGGAACCAAGATAATTATATTCTATGTAAATAAATTAACATAAATAGATGCAATATTAAAACATTTATTGATAAAATAGTAAACTATGCGATGCAGTCACAGGGCCCTTGTGACTCACCCCCGATATATACAGTTGAATTATAATATAAAACAATATAGAAAATAATAAAAACAGTAGAGATCTAAAAAAAAAAATGCTGCTTACCATATATATCTGATTTGTTTAAAATGGGCTGGGATCTGTAATCCTATAAAGTCTCCGGGCAGGGGCCTTATATACCGTATACCCTCTTGGTAAGATCGTTGGTGATATAGTCGATGACAAATATAGATAGTAACAGTTAATGCCCATTATAAATCACTGGCAGGCTACTCCGTTAGCCGCCGGACAGATTAACAAAATGTTCCCAAAATAGAAAACAGGGTAGATCTTAACCGCTCCTGTGTGCTGGTGGTCAATAGGCCTGTGGTGGCTGGCATGCCATGTTGGTCCTCTCACTGCAATGTATCTGCCCAATGAAAATCTGCTAGTTCGCATGTGCGGCACTAGCTGCAAGCAGATACAAGGAGATCTGCGAGATAAAGGTGAATCGCGGACTGCGACACTTCCTGGATGGCTAGCGATCTGCTTCGCTTGGTTGAAATGAATGTGGAGGATTGTGGACTGAGCCGCTCCAATGTGGTAAGATAATGAGAGATGAGGGATGAGCCAGGTTAGACAGCGTCCTCGTGTAGTCCTGGCGGGATGTTGGCGATTTACACGGCAGATGTCACAAGGCAGTTTGAGCAAAGACAATGATGATGATATAAGGCAGCAATATTGGTCTAAAATCAATAGGTTAGCTGGACGCGTTTCAGGATGGATATCCTTTCTTCAGCAGCTTATGTTGAATAATAGGTAGTAGTGGTAATGTCAGTTTTTCATGGAATTATAGCCCTAAGAATGGATGTGATTGGTTGTTCCATTCTAATGGCAAGTATATGACAATAGGTGTACTGAACTTGGTTCCGTTTTGGACATATTGTATAAGTCACATAACAGGGACATAAAAAATAATTAATAAATGGATATATTTATAAAAATAATTTTTTTTATCGGAAAAACACCAGAAGACACTAAAAATACAGACAACACTTCCAAAATCATAATGCCCTTCTGTAAAGACTACAAAACAGTGACAAAAATTATACAAAAAAAATGGCATTTAGTTTGTGGCGACAACACTTCCAAAAAAAAAACATCAATAATTTTTAGCTCCCAACCTAGGTTTAAAGGTGGCCCCCACGGTCAAACAAAAAACATCAATCAAAACAGATAACACATGGCTTTTTTAGGTGCGGAATATGTTCTAACTGCAAAGGAACCAATTTCTCTAAAAAAAAAAAACTACTAAAGGAACCTCAAAAACGAATAATTTTGAATGAGAGATCAAATAATTATTGACTTGCCACTCAAAAGGTGCTATCTACATATTGGAGTGCCCATGACATAAGCAATATAACACGTATGGCCGAACATTTTTATAACATTAGAAAAGGCAGTGACCAGAACACATTATCAACCCATTTAAATTAATATCACAATATGGACCCTTCGAAAATCACATTTGCTGCCTTAGAAACTTTTTTAAAAAAACTGGAGGGGAGGGGACTATATTTTGGCCATGTCTAGGGCTGAATCCCGCAAGATATTTGATTTAGAAAGTTTGGCCCCAGATGGAAGTGTTTGGTGTTTGGTTCTATCTGAATGCAGAGAAATTTGGTGCTCCCCCAGTTGGGGCCCTCGTCCATGGCCCATTACCTGCAGGCTGAACATCAGCGAGGTGACGGACCCTGCACTTGTGCCCTACTGGACTTCACTTCAACTAAATCTCTAGTACACTTTACGGTATAATTCCTATAAATTTTAGTATGTCTGCTACATATTGTTTAAGTCAAACAATATACATGTGTTTCTGTCCTTATATTACTGTGTTATAGCATCTTTGCTTGAGTTTACCCCATTGTTACATTTCACATTTTTATTTGCTTTTTTTTAAATTCATTTATTATGCTTATTTTTATTTGTCTTTTTTATTTTAATTTTAATTTTTTGACTTTTATTTTAATTTTATTTTCATTTCTATTTTTATTTAATATTCTTTTTTTTATTATATTTTTTTCAAATTTTTTTTCACTTTTATTATATTAATTTATTCTATTCATATTCTTGCATTATATTCGAAGCATTATTCCAGCATACCAAAGCAGATACTTCATCTTTTCTCTTTGAACTCCCATATTGTGTCATCCAGTGTCTTATAGAAATACATAAAATTACTTTTTACTAGTCAATTATGACTAACTACTATGACATTACACATCCGTCATTTATTAGAATGTATTTCCATTTATTACTTATTTTTTAATTGCATTTGTTATGTGACATATACAATATGTCCAAAATGGAACAAAGTTCAGTACACCTATTGCCATATACTTGCCATTAGAATGGAACAACCAATCACATCCTTGTACCTTCTTACAGCTAGTGCCGTCACGCCCCCTCCCATAGTGTGACATGACACGGGGGCGAAGTCGTGAAGTCACGATACTCCAGCCCCGTGGTCGTCACGCTTCACACTCGGAGCCTCCAGTGCTGCGTAGAGCTCACAAAGGAGTGCGCAATGACAGATTGCGGGGTCCCCAGAGGCAGGACCCCCATGATCAGAAATCTTATCAACTATCCTTTGGATAGGGGATAAGATGTATTAGGGCCGGAGTACCACTTTAACTGTTACTTTCTATATTTGTCATCAACCATATCACCAAAGATCTTATCAAGAGAGTATACGGTATATACGGCCACCTATAAGTACAGTTAAGGATACCCCACATAAAAGGCAGATACAGCACAACTTATAAGAACACAGCACAACATATAAGAACACAGCATAATATATAAGAACACATCATAATATATAAGAACACATCATAATATATAAGAACACAAAATAATATATAAGAACACAAAATAATATATAAGAAAACAGCATAATATATAAGAACACAGCACAATATATAAGAACACAGCACAATATATAAGAAAACAGCATAATATATAAGAACACAGCATAATACATAAGAACACATCATAATATATAAGAACACAGCATAATATATAAGAACACAGCACAATATATAAGAACACAGCATAATATATAAGAACACATCATAATATATAAGAACACACCATAATATATAAGAACACACCATAATATATAAGAACACAGCATAATATATAAGAACACATCATAATATATAAGAACACATCATAATATATAAGAACACAGCATAATATATAAGAACACACCATAATATATAAGAACACAGCACAATATATAAGAACACAGCATAATATATAAGAACACACCATAATATATAAGAACACAGCATAATATATAAGAACACATCATAATATATAAGAACACATCATAATATATAAGAACACAGCATAATATATAAGAACACACCATAATATATAAGAACACAGCACAATATATAAGAACACAGCATAATATATAAGAACACATCATAATATATAAGAACACAAAATAATATATAAGAACACATCATAATATATAAGAACACAAAATAATATATAAGAACACACCATAATATATAAGAACACAGCACAATATATAAGAACACAGCACAATATATAAGAAAACAGCATAATATATAAGAACACAGCATAATACATAAGAACACATCATAATATATAAGAACACAGCATAATATATAAGAACACAGCACAATATATAAGAACACAGCATAATATATAAGAACACATCATAATATATAAGAACACACCATAATATATAAGAACACACCATAATATATAAGAACACAGCATAATATATAAGAACACATCATAATATATAAGAACACATCATAATATATAAGAACACAGCATAATATATAAGAACACACCATAATATATAAGAACACAGCACAATATATAAGAACACAGCATAATATATAAGAACACATCATAATATATAAGAACACAAAATAATATATAAGAACACATCATAATATATAAGAACACATCATAATATATAAGAACACATCATAATATATAAGAACACACCATAATATATAAGAACACAGCATAATATATAAGAACACATCATAATATATAAGAACACATCATAATATATAAGAACACATCATAATATATAAGAACACACCATAATATATAAGAACACATCATAATATATAAGAACACATCATAATATATAAGAACACAGCATAATATATAAGAACACATCATAATATATAAGAACACATCATAATATATAAGAACACATCATAATATATAAGAACACATCATAATATATAAGAACACATCATAATATATAAGAACACAGCATAATATATAAGAACACAGCACAATATATAAGAACACAGCATAATATATAAGAACACAATATAACCACAGTATAACATATAAGAACCCAGCACAACATATAAGAACACAATATAACCACAGTATAACATATCAGATCTATATAACGTAAGCGAACATATCCTATATTACTGTAATAACAGGGTGTTGCTGCTGTTACATTGTGTTACATGGTCAGAATAGAGATCTCAGGGACAAGAACCTCATGAATGTCAACAGATATGATTTTCCTGGAAAAGGTAAGATAATGAATTGTGTATTACTGGACGGCCTCGCACCACCACAGGGCCACATCTGCTTCTCCTTCTCTGCCCTACCAAAACTCCTGGGATCTCTCACTGGGGTCAGATCATGTCCAAACTCTGGAGATTTATAATACATCCGGCTAATATAATGCATTCCCGGGTGTTATGATCCATAGATGTCAGCTATTAGATTACCTACAGGTTTTAATATATATATATATATATATATATATATATATATATATATATATATATATATATCCTGGATCTCTTTCCTATATAGATATGGAAAGCAGAGATGTCAGCAGAGAACACTGTTGCCAGACAGAAAAGAACTACTCAACTTCAGCAGCTGATAATTATTGGAAGGATTAAGATTTTTTAATAGAAGTTTTTTTTTTAAAAAAAAGTTTTTTTTCCCATGAATACCCCTTTAAATGCATTCTTTTAACTCTTTTATTTGGTATTGTTACTAATGTGCACACCTTTTTATGTCTTTGTGACTATATGTTTATGTGTGTAATAGCTCCAGGCACATGCCCCTGTACACACCATACTGTATTGTGCTTGGCTCAGCAGTCACATATACTGTACATATCCTTTGCTCACTTTGCTGCTTTCTCTTTCTCACTTGTTGTTCACAGTTTTGTTCATTTACCGATTTTGTTTCTGGCACTTAGATCTGTGAACTCCGGTGATAAAATTTTTAGAAGTGGTTCATGTAGTCTTTCCTGTAACAAGACTAGAATACAGTTCAGATCAGGAAGGATGCGTGCTGGAGAGGGTGCTGTATTCTGCCCTGGTGACCTGCTTTACACCTCCAATACTTTCTATATAAACAACATGCAGCCAGGTCACCTGAACACCTGATCATGAAACATTGTACATAAATCCTCCATCCATTATCCTCCATGCATCATCCCTCTATCCTCCATCCATCATCCTTCTATCCTCCATCCTTTATCCTCCATGCATTTTCCCTCTATCCTCCATCCATCATCCTTCTATCCTCCATCCATCATCCTTCTATCCTCCATCCTTTATCCTCCATGCATTTTCCCTCTATCCTCCATGAATCATCCCTCTATCCTCCATCCATCATCCTTCTATCCTCCATCCATCATCCTTCTATCCTCCATCCTTTATCCTCCATGCATTTTCCCTCTATCCTCCATGCATCATCCCTCTATCCTCCATCCATCACCCCTCTATCCTCCATTCCTCTATCCTCCATCCATCATCCCTCTATCCTCCATCCATTATCCTCCATGCATCATCCCTCTATCCTCCATCCATCACCCCTCTATCCTCCATTCCTCTATCCTCCATCCATTATCCTCCATGCATCATCCCTCTATCCTCCATCCATCACCCCTCTATCCTCCATTCCTCTATCCTCCATCCATCATCCCTCTATCCTCCATCCATCATCCTTCTATCCTCCATCCATCACCCTTCTATCCTCCATCCTTTATCCTCCATGCATCATCCCTCTATCCTCCATCCATCACCCCTCTATCCTCCATTCCTCTATCCTCCATCCATCATCCCTCTATCCTCCATCCATCATCCTTCTATCCTCCATCCATCACCCTTCTATCCTCCATCCTTTATCCTCCATGCATCTTCCCTCTATCCTCCATGCATCATCCCTCTATCCTCCATCCATCACCCCTCTATCCTCCATTCCTCTATCCTCCATCCATCATCCCTCTATCCTCCATTCCTCTATCCTCCATCCATCATTCTTCTATCCTCCATGCATCATCCCTCTATCCTCCATCCATTATCCTCCATGCATCACCCCTCTATCCTCCATTCCTTATCCTCCATTCATTATCCTTCTATCCTTCATGCATCAATCCCTCTATCCTCCATCCATCATCCCTCTATCCTCCATCCATTATTCTCCATGCATCATCCCTCTATCCTCCATTCATCATCCCTCTATCATCCATCCATCATCCCACTATCCTCCATCCATCATGCCTCTATCCTCCATCCATTATTCTCCATGCATCATACCACTATCCTCCATCCATCATGCCTCTATCATCCATCATCCCACTATCCTCCATCCATCATGCCTCTATAGTCCATCCATTTTTCTCCATGCATCATCCCACTATCCTCCATCCATCATGCCTCTATCCTCCATCCATCATGCCTCTATCCTCCATCCATCATCCCTCTATCCTCATCAAACATCCCTCTATCCTCCATCCAACATGCCTCTATTCTCCATCCATTATCCTCCCTCTATCATCCATCCATCATGCCTCTATCCTCCATCCATCATCCCTCTATCCTCATCAATCCTCCCTCTATCCTCCATCCATCATCCTTCTATCCTCCATCCATCATCCTTCTATCCTCCATCCTTTATCCTCCATGCATTTTCCCTCTATCCTCCATGCATCATCCCTCTATCCTCCATCCATCACCCCTCTATCCTCCATTCCTCTCTCCTCCATCCATCATCCTTCTATCCTCCATCCATTATCCTCCATACATCATCCCTCTATCCTCCATCCATCATCCTTCTATCCTCCATCCTTTATCCTCCATGCATTTTCCCTCTATACTCCATGCATCATCCCTCTATCCTCCATCCATCATCCTTCTATCCTCCATCCATCATCCTTCTATCCTCCATCCATCATCCTTCTATCCTCCATCCATCATCCTTCTATCCTCCATCCTTTATCCTCCATGCATTTTCCCTCTATCCTCCATGCATCATCCCTCTATCCTCCATCCATCATCCTTCTATCCTCCATCCATCATCCTTCTATCCTCCATCCATCATCCTTCTATCCTCCATCCTTTATCCTCCATGCATTTTACCTCTATCCTCCATGCATCATCCCTCTATCCTCCATCCATCACCCCTCTATCCTCCATTCCTCTATCCTCCATCCATCATCCCTCTATCCTCCATCCATTATCCTCCATGCATCATCCCTCTATCCTCCATCCATCACCCCTCTATCCTCCATTCCTCTATCCTCCATCCATCATCCCTCTATCCTCCATCCATCATCCTTCTATCCTCCATCCATCACCCTTCTATCCTCCATCCTTTATCCTCCATGCATCTTCCCTCTATCCTCCATGCATCATCCCTCTATCCTCCATCCATCACCCCTCTATCCTCCATTCCTCTATCCTCCATCCATCATCCCTCTATCCTCCATTCCTCTATCCTCCATCCATCATTCTTCTATCCTCCATGCATCATCCCTCTATCCTCCATCCATTATCCTCCATGCATCACCCCTCTATCCTCCATTCCTTATCCTCCATTCATTATCCTTCTATCCTTCATGCATCAATCCCTCTATCCTCCATCCATCATCCCTCTATCCTCCATCCATTATTCTCCATGCATCATCCCTCTATCCTCCATTCATCATCCCTCTATCATCCATCCATCATCCCACTATCCTCCATCCATCATGCCTCTATCCTCCATCCATTATTCTCCATGCATCATACCACTATCCTCCATCCATCATGCCTCTATCATCCATCATCCCACTATCCTCCATCCATCATGCCTCTATAGTCCATCCATTATTCTCCATGCATCATCCCACTATCCTCCATCCATCATGCCTCTATCCTCCATCCATCATGCCTCTATCCTCCGTCCATCATCCCTCTATCCTCATCAAACATCCCTCTATCCTCCATCCAACATGCCTCTATTCTCCATCCATTATCCTCCCTCTATCATCCATCCATCATGCCTCTATCCTCCATCCATCATCCCTCTATCCTCATCAATCCTCCCTCTATCCTCCATCCATCATGCCTCTATCCTCCATCCATTATCCTCCATCTATCATGCCTCTATCCTCCATCCATCATCCCTCTATCCTCCATCCATTATTCTCCATGCATCATCCCTCTATCTTCTATCCATCATCCCTCTATACTCCATCCAACATGCCTCTATCCTCCATCCATCATGCCTCTATCCTCCATCCATCATGCCTCTATCCTCCATCCATCATCCCTCTATCCTCCATCCATCATCCCTCTATCCTCCGTCCATCATGCCTCTATCCTCCATCCATTATCCTCCATCCATCATCCCTCTATTCTCCATCCATCATCCCTCTATCCTCCCTCCATTATCCTCCAGCCATCATCCCTCTACCCTTCATCCATTATCTTCCATACATCATCCCTCTATCCTCAATGCATTGTCCTCGATCCATCATCCCGCTATCCTCCATACATCATCCCTCTATCCTCCATCCATCATTCCTCTATCCTCCATCCATCATTCCTCTATCCTCCATCCATTATTCCTCTATCCATCATTCTTCTATCCTCCATCCATCTTTCCTCCATCCATCATATCGCTATCCTCCAACCATCATCCCTCTATCCTCCATCCATCATCCCTCTATCCTCCATCCATTATCCCTCTATCCTCCATCCATCATCCCTCTACCCTCCATCATTATCTTCCATCCATCATCCCTCTATCCTCCATCCATCATCCCTCTATCCTCATCAATCATCTATCTATCCTGCATCCTTCATCCCTCTATCCTCATCCATCATCCCTCTATCCTCCATCCATTATCCTCCATCCATCATCCCTCTATACTCCATCCCTCTATCCTCGATCCATTATTCCTCTATCCTCCATCCATCATCCCTCTATCCTCCATCCATTATCCTCCACGCATCATCCCTCTATCCTCCATCCATCATCCATCTATCCTCCATTCATCATCCCTCTATCCTCCATCCATCATTCTATTATCCTCCATCCATTATCCCTCTATCCTCCATCCATCATCCCTCTATCCTCCATCCATCATCTCTCTATCCTGCATCCTTCATCCCTCTATAACCATCCATCATCCCTCTATCCTCTACCCATTATCCTCCAACCATCATCCCTCTATACTTCATCCCTCTATCCTCCATCAATTATTCCTCTATCCTCCATCCATCATCCCTCTATCCTCCATCCCTCTATCCTTCATCCATTATCCTCCATCCATCATCCCTCTATTCTCCATCCATCATCCCTCTATCATCCCTCCATTATCCTCCAGCCATGATCCCTCTATCCTCCATCCATCATCCCTCTATCCTCCATCCATTATTCTCAATGCATCATCCCTCTATCCTCCATCCATCATCCCACTATCCTCCATCAATGATTCCTCTATCCTCCATCCATCATTCTTCTTTCCTCCATCCATCATCCCTCTATTCTCCATCCATCATCCCTCTATTCTCCATCCATCATCCCTCTATCCTCCATCCATCATCCCTCTATCCTCCATCAATGATTCCTCTATCCTCCATCCATCATTCTTCTATCCTCCATCCATCATCCCTCTATTCTCCATCCATCATCCCTCTATCCTCCATCCATCATCCCTCTATTCTCCATCCATCATGCCTCTATCCTCCATCCATTATTCTCCATCCATCATCCCTCTATTCTCCATCCATCATCCCTCTATCCTGCATCTATCCTCCCCATTCCACATTCATTGTCCCCATCCCTCTTCCATCGTCTCCTATAGTGAGTCTGTTAACTCACAATTATTTCAATTACCATAAAACATGTACACCTTGCTGCACTTGCTATACAGATCATACAAGAAGAGTATGTGCTTATATGGAAGGTTTGTAAAATAGTTTGTAAAATAAAAAAATAAAAATATAGCAGAATGAACCAATTATTTCTCTTCTACAGACTGACATGTAATAAATAGGATTAAAATTACTTCCATGACACATAATAATAAGACTTCCCTTGTATAATAATGAAACATTCCCTTTAATAGTAATAAGACGTTCCTTTTATAATAATGACTGATTGCAGGACGCTGGGGCTTTTAAGGAGACTCTCACTGTCTGGATTTTGTTTGCAGGTGACTCATCGGAAGAGATTGACTTGTCTGTGGTTTATCAAGCGTCAGCTAATGGCGATGTCAACACACTGACGGCGATCATCCGTGAAGACCCTTCAATCCTAGAATACTGTGACAATGAAGGTAGGTGAGCCGGGGTCATCGTGTGGGGGAGGTGCACAATCCTTCCGATTGATAGAGTCATCACCTCAGACACACAGGTACGTAGTGCGGTAGATCCTATATTCTAGAATTTTCTGGCGTCCGGGATAAATGAGCATTTTTATAGCAATGAACAAACTTCACGAGTAAAATGTCGCCCGGTGCTGATACGCAGTGATGTTTACCGCTGTCCTGCTGATATCCTGGTAGATTTTCATCTTTACCAAAATAAGTCACCTACATGGGGTAAGTTAAAACTACAGGGGGTCCTTTATACAGGGGGCAAGATAACTACAGGGGGTCCTTTATACAGGGGGCAAGATAACTACAGGGGGTCCTTTATACAGGGGGCAAGATAACTACAGGGGGTCCTTTATACAGGGGGCAAGATAACTACAGGGGGTCCTTTTATATAGGGGGCAAGATAACTACAGGGGGTCCTTTATACAGGGGGCAAGATAACTACAGGGGGTCCTTTATATAGGGGGCAAGATAACTACAGGGGGTCCTTTATACAGGGGGCAAGATAACTACAGGGGGTCCTTTATACAGGGGGTCCTTTATACAGGGGGCAAGATAACTACAGGGGGTCCTTTATACAGGGGGCAAGATAACTACAGGGGGTCCTTTTATATAGGGGGCAAGATAACTACAGGGGGTCCTTTATATAGGGGGCAAGATAACTACAGGGGGTCCTTTATACAGGGGGCAAGATAACTACAGGGGGTCCTTTATACAGGGGGCAAGATAACTACAGGGGGTCCTTTATACAGGGGGCAAGATAACTACAGGGGGTCCTTTATACAGGGGGCAAGATAACTACAGGGGGTCCTTTATACAGGGGGCAAGATAACTACAGGGGGTCCTTTATACAGGGGGCAAGATAACTACAGGGGGTCCTTTATACAGGGGGCAAGATAACTACAGGGGGTCCTTTATATAGGGGGGCAAGATAACTACAGGGGGCAAGATAACTACTGGGGGTCATTATTTACAGGGGGCAAGATAACTACAGGGGGTCCTTTATACAGGGGGTCCTTTATACAGGGGGCAAGATAACTACAGGGGGTCCTTTATATAGGGGGCAAGATAACTACAGGGGGTCCTTTATATAGGGGGTCCTTTATACAGGGGGCAAGATAACTACAGGGGGTTCTTTATATAGGGGGCAAGATAACTACAGGGGGTCCTTTATACAGGGGGCAAGATAACTACAGGGGTCCTTTATACAGGGGGCAAGATAACTACAGGGGGTCCGAAATACAGGGGGCAAGATAACTACAGGGGGTCCGAAATACAGGAAGCAAATTAAATATAGGGGCCCTATACATGGGGCAAGCTAACTACAGGGGGGGGGGCTATAAACACAGGTCAGCTTACTACAGGGGGTCCTATACGGGGGGGGGAGCTAATTACAGGGCAGCACTATACAGGGGAGAAGCAAACTACAGGGGTGGCTATATACAGTGGGGTCCTACATACAGAGGGTCAACTACTTACAGGGGGATCCTCCATTCAGGGGCAAACTACTTACAGAGTAGTCGTACAAACAGGAGGCAAATTACCTACAGGGCAATCCTAAATCTGAGGGGCAATCTACCTACAGGTGGTCCTACATACAGGTGGCAAACTACCTACAGGGGGCAACTGAATAAGGTTCGTTGTGCTCCACAGTAAAAAATAATCTTTGTTGTGCCCTGTTCTACACTGTTCTGTAGCAATATTGTAAATAACCATTCTACATATATCTTATCAGACTATGACACTAGATGTCTGTGCAGTGTCACTGCAGGGTCCTCAGATTTATATTCAGCTCTTATATATCACAGGACGCGGGGACCTCTGCAGTATAAATGGGACATTGCCGGAGACCACAGATATATCCCGTACATGGAGCCCTTGTGGCCTGTTGTGTCAATCGCTGCCTCAGGGTCGGGTTTTCCTTCTCTAGGTTACCAATACCTGGTGTATCCTATTGGTAATCTACTGCAACATTCTAATATACAGTGATCCCTCAACTTACAATAGTCTCAACATACAATGGTCTTTTCTGGACCATTGTAACTATAAACCAGACTTATCATATAATGTACAGACAGTCCAGATCTGTAAAACGTGTCAATGGCAGGAAGAACCGACCAATCGGAATGGACATTCACTGGTAGAACCCCTGTATTACTGAAGTGCATGCACTGACTGGTGTCTGGTAGCGCCCCCTACAGTACAGGGAGGTATTACATGTTCTGTACTACTCTTTACCTGTATTACTGAAGTGCACGCCCTGACTGGTGTCTGGTAGCGCCCCCTACAGTACAGGGAGGTGTTACATGTTCTGTATTACTCTTTACCTGTATTACTGAAGTGTATGCACTGACTGGTGTCTGGTAGCGCCCCCTACAGTACAGGGAGGTATTACATGTTCTGTACTACTCTTTACCTGTATTACTGAAGTGTATGCACTGATTGATGTCTGGTAGCGCCCCCTACAGTACAGGGAGGTATTACATGTTCTGTACTACTCTTTACCTGTATTACTAAAGTGTATGCACTGACTGGTGTCTGGTAGCGCCCCCTACAGTACAGGGAGGTATTACATGTTCTGTACTACTCTTTACCTGTATTACTGAAGTGCACGCCCTGACTGGTGTCTGGTAGCGCCCCCTACAGTACAGGGAGGTGTTACATGTTCTGTATTACTCTTTACCTGTATTACTGAAGTGTATGCACTGACTGGTGTCTGGTAGCGCCCCCTACAGTACAGGGAGGTATTACATGTTCTGTACTACTCTTTACCTGCATTACTGAAGTGTATGCACTGATTGATGTCTGGTAGCGCCCCCTACAGTACAGGGAGGTATTACATGTTCTGTACTACTCTTTACCTGTATTACTGAAGTGTATGCACTGATTGATGTCTGGTAGCGCCCCCTACAGTACAGGGAGGTATTACTTGTTCTGTACTACTCTTTACCTGTATTACTAAAGTGTATGCACTGACTGGTGTCTGGTAGCGCCCCCTACAGTACAGGGAGGTATTACATGTTCTGTACTACTCTTTACCTGTATTACTGAAGTGTATGCACTGACTGGTGTCTGGTAGCGCCCCCTACAGTACAGGGAAGTATTACATGTTCTGTACTCTTAACCTGTATTACTGAAGTGTATGCACTGACTGGTGTCTGGTAGCGCCCCCTACAGTACAGGGAGGTATTACATGTTCTCTACAGTACTACTCTTTACCTGTATCACTCAAGTGTATACACTGACTGGTGTCTGGTAGCGCCCCCTCCATGTTACTTTTTTAGGACAATGTGTGTACTGTACAGAACCCTGAAGAAGCTCCTGTCCTCTATATACATAGTGATTACAGCTCCTAGCAGATCTTTATTACTTTTATATGTAAGGATTTGCTTTATCTATATTAGTTATTTACTTATTTTTCTTTATTACTCACTTTTTCCTATTTTTGGATGACATTTTGGGGCTTCAGAACCAATTCCCAGGTATCCATTCTGGTCTCAACATACAATGGTTTCAACATACAATGGTTGTCCTGGAACCAGTTCATATTGTAACTGGAGGGACCACTGTAATTTGTGTTACAATTCTGCAGCATTTATGATTTCTGCTTGTCGTCAATGAATATGTATGGAAGTATGGAAACTGCAATACTCTGTGTTTTTATGATTCCTTAAAGTCGTACTCCCCTGGAAAAAAAATTTTTTAAACCACCTGGTACCAGAAAGTTAAACAGATTTGTAAATGACTTCTATTTAAAAATCTTAACCCTTCCAATACTTATCAGCTGCTGTATGTTCCAGAGGAAATTCTTTTCTTTTTGAATTTCCTTTCTGTCTGACCTCAGTGCTCTCTCCTGACACCTCTGTCCATTTTAGGAATTGTCCGGAAAAGGATAGGTTTGCTATGGGGATTTAGACAGTTCCTAAAATGGACAGAGGTGTCAGCAGAGAGCACTGTGGTCAGACAGAAAGGAAATTCAAAAAGAAAAGAACTTCCTCTGGAACATACAGAAGCTGATAAGTACTGGAAGGGTTGACATTTTTTAATAGAAGTCATTTACAAATCTGTTTAACTTTCTGGCACCAGTTGATTAAAAAAAAAAAAAAAAAAAAAAAAAAAGTTTTCCAGTGAAGTACCCCTTTAAATACTGTTTAATATTTCCCCAGGGTGCACGCCTTTGATGCATGCTGTGTCCGGACGCCAGGTTGATACCGTGAAACTACTGCTGAAAATGGGAGCTAATATCAATACACAAGATGCCTGCGGAAGAACAAGCCTGTCCTTAGCAACGTATCTGGTAAGGAAATGTGTATAGTCAAGGCTGTATACCAGTGTTTCCCAACCAGGGTGCCTCCAGCTGTTGCAAAATTACAACTCCCAGCATGCCCGGACAGCCTTCGGCTGTCCGGGCATGCTGGGAGTTGTAGTTTTGCAACAACTGGAGGCACCCTGGTTGAGAAACACTGCTGTATACAATTGTCTCCAATGAGAGCAGGACTACCTATGTACAGTGTATCAGGCTGTTCAGCTCACAGAGCATTGTCTAAACTGGATATAATTGTCTCCACTTCTCAGCTGAGAGCAGGACTAGCTATGTACAATGTATCAGTCTGGAGTCCAGGCTGTTTAGCTCACAGAGCATTGTCTAGACTGGATACAATTGTATCACTTCTCAGCTGAGAGCAGGACTAGCTATGTACAATGTATCAGTCTGGAGTCCAGGCTGTTTAGCTCACAGAGCATTGTCTAGACTGGATACAATTGTTTCCACTTCTCAGCTGAGGGCAGGACTAGCTATGTACAATGTATCAGTCTGGAGTCCAGGATGTTTAGCTCACAGAGCATTGTCTAGACTGGATACAATTGTATCACTTCTTAGCTGAGAGCAGGACTAGTTATGTACAATGTATCAGTCTGAAGTCCAGGATGTTTAGCTCACAGAGTATTGTCTAGACTGGATACAATTGTATATACTTCTCAGCTGAGAGCAGGACTAGCTATGTACAGTGTATCAGTCTGGAGTCCAGGCTGTTTAGCTCGCAGAGCATTGTCTAGACTAGATACAATTGGCTCCACTTCTCAGCTGAGAGCAGGACTAGCTATGTACAATGTATCAGTCTGGAGTCCAGGCTGTTTAGCTCGCAGAGCATTGTCTAGACTGGATACAAATGTAACACTTCTCAGCTGAGAGCAGGATTAGCTATGTAAAATGTATCAGTCTGGGGTCCAGGCTGTTTAGCTCACAGAGCATTGTCTAGACTGGATACAATTGTATATACTTCTCAGCTGAGAGCAGGACTAGCTATATATAATGTATCAGTCTGGAGTCCAGGCTATTTAGCTCACAGAGCATTGTCTAGACTGGATACAATTGTCTCCACTTCTCAGCTGAGAGCAGGACTAGCTATGTACAATGTATCAGTCTGGAGTCCAGGATGTTTAGCTCACAGAGCATTGTCTAGACTGGATACAATTGTCTCCACTTCTCAGCTGAGAGCAGGACTAGCTATGTACAATGTATCAGTCTGGAGTCCAGGATGTTTAGCTCACAGAGCATTGTCTAGACTGGATACAATTGTCTCCACTTCTCAGCTGAGAGCAGGACTAGCTATGTACAATGTATCAGTCTTGACGCCAGCTGCTGTATACTGATGGGCACTATTCTGTATATGATAAAGTTACCTAGATACCTGGCGAGAACAAAGGAGGCAGAGGAAGCTCAATAATCCATGTCTGCTTCCCGTACACCACGATATATAAAGCAGATAACAGCCTGTCACTAGGAGACAACATGAGGGAATATTAGTGGACTCTTCCACCCACCACACCATGCGCCCATGTACTGTACCACTGTTAGGGTGGGTTCACATCACGTTTTTCAAGTACGTTTCCCGTATACATTTTCATTATTGAAAACGTATGGAACCGTATTGAAAACCGTATACATAGACAAATAATAGAAAACCGTATGCACCCGGTTGCGTACTGTCTGCTTGCAATACGGTTTTCTCCCGTACTCAAAACCGTAGTTGACCACTGTTTTGTCTCCGGTTTAAAAACCGTACTGCAGCCGCATACGTTCTTTTTAACATGGACGTCAATGGGAAACGCACATGTATACGGTACCAAACGGGAAACCGTATACAGTTTTTACTTTGCACATGCGCATTTGCATCCTAAAGTCCCCACTCAAGACCCCTCCCATTAAAAATGGACATTATTTTCAAAAACGTATGGGTTTTTATTTTTTTTAAATAAAAACTGACAGAACTGTATGCACTTTTAAAAACAGTATACGGTTTAAAAACGCATATGGTTTACTTCTTCCCATACTGTTCCATCCGTTTTTTCGCCATACGGTTTTCTTTAGAAAAACGGATTGTAAACAGTATGGCAAAAACGTAGTGTGAACCCAGTCTCGCCTGGTTTAGTGGTCACACAGGACGTTGTAGTTTTGTTACAATAAAAGCAGTGTTTGCCAACCAGCGTGCCTCCAGCTGTTGCAATACTACAAATTCCAGCATGCCCGGCCAGCCAAAGGCTGTCACCCCATAGGTGAGTTTGGGCCCTATATAAACCATGGCCCCCGACCACAGCTCAACCTGTACAGCCCTAAAGGGGGCCCCAAGCTCCATAACTGCAGACTTGATGGGGGAGATTTATCAAAATCTGTCTAGAGCAGTGGTCTCCAACCTGCGGACCTCCAGATGTTGCAAAACTACAACTCCCAGCATGCCCGGACAGCCAACGGCTGTCCGGGTATGCTGGAAGTTGTAGTTTTGCAACATCTGGCGATCCGCAGGTTGAAGACCACCGGTCTAGAGGAAAAGTTGCTGAGTTACCCATAGCAACCAATCAGATTGTTACTTTCATTTTTGAAAAGGCCTGTGAAAAATGAAAGAAGCGATCTGATTGGTTGCTATGGGCAACTCAGCCACTTTTCCTCTGGACGGGGTTTTAATAAATCTCCCCCGATGTCTTCCGCTTTCAGGGCTGGCTGGAGGGCTGTGTGAGTCTGCTCAGGAATGGAGCCAAGCAGAACATCCCGGATAAAAATGGCCGACTTCCTCTCCACGCCGCCACTGCAGAGGCTGATGTCAGGTAAGTCCCTCGGGGGGGAATTTGTGATGCATCCAGACACCAGGTCAGTACAGGGTGAGCTGGGGACAAATGTCTAAGCCACAACTCACATGAGTGTACTCCAACACAGCACATCTAATAGTGGGTGTGCTCCCCTCCCTGGCAGCTGGGGGGCGTCCTGACACTGTTTTTGTCTCCTTGTTCTGCAGACTTTTATCTGTTCTACTGCAGCAGTCAACTCTGAGTGAGATCAACCACCAGGACAATGAGGTGAGTGATGGGGACACCCCAACATTTAGAAGTGAGGGATTTTTGTGGATTTTGTACAGTACAATGTAAGCAAATTGCATTCCACAGCACTAGAGATGAGCGAACTTACAGTAAATTCAATTCGTCACGAACTTCTCGGCTCAGCGGTTGCTGACTTTTCCTGCAAAAATTAGTAAAGCTTTCCGGTGCTCCCGTGGGCTGGAAAAGGTGGATACAGTCCTAGGAGACTCTTTCTTAGGACTGTATCCCCCTTTTCCAGCCCATCGGAGCACCGGAAAGCTGAACTAATTTATGCAGGAAAAGTCAGCAACCGCCGAGCTGAGAAGTTTGTGACAAATTGAATTTACTGTAAGTTCACTCATCTCTAATCAGCACCCTAAAGATTGCATTCTTCTCAATTTTTTTTGCTTTGTTCTTTACAAGGGATCTATGGGCATATTTGTAAAATTATATCCCATATACCATGAGTAAACGTGGCCTGTAACCCAGGGACGGACACAGACAGCAGAGGACCCCTGTGTAAAGAATGTGCCTGACCCCAACCCCCCCCCCCGATATGCTGCAGCTCATTCAAGCCCCCCCCCCCCACATTTGGTAGTGCAGTTTCCTCACTTTAGGTAGCATAGTCTCCCCACATTAGGTAGAAGATTCCCCACATTAGGTAGCATAGTTTCCCCACATTAGGTAGCATAGATTCCCCGCATTAGGTAGCATAGATTCCCCACATTAGGTAGCATAGTTTCCCCACATTAGGTAGCATAGTTTCCCCGCATTAGGTAGCATAGTTTCCCCACATTAGGTAGCATAGTTTCCCCACATTAGGTAGCATAGTTTCCCCACATTAGGTAGCATAGATTCCCCATATTAGGTAGCATAGTTTCCTCACAATAGGTAGCATAGTTTCTCCACATTAGTTAGCAGTTTCCCCACATTAGGTAGCATAGATTCCCCACATTGGGTAGCAGTTTCCCCACATTAGCTAGCATAGATTCCTCACATTAGGTAGCATAGATTCCCTACATTAGGTTGCAGTTTTCCCAGATTAGGTAGCAGTTTCCCCGCATTAGCTAGAATAGTTCCCCCCCCCCTTAGGTAGCATATATTCCCCACATTAGGTAACATAGATTCCTCCACATTAGGTAGCATAGTTTCCTCACATTAGGTGGCATAGTTTCCCCACATTAGGTAGCAGTTTCCCCACATTAGGTAGCAGTTTCCCCACATTAGGCAGCATAGATTCCCCACATTAGGTAGCATAGATTCCCCACATTAGGTAGCATAGATTCCCCACATTAGGTAGGCAGCAGTTTTGCCACATTAGGTAGCATAGATTCCCCAATTTGGTAGCATAGTTTCGCCACATTAGGTAGCAGTTTCTCCACATTAGGTAGCATAGCCCCCCCCCCAACACACAGAGACACACACAGACACACACACAAACGGACACACTTACCTGGCCTGCCCAGTGCTTCTCCTCTCTGGTGGCGGCCTGACGAGTGATGTCACTGAAGTCCTCCTGCACGGGTCTGCGGAGGTACGTCACTTGCACCACATCCCTCGTCAGACCCAGGTTGGCTGGCAGGCTCCGTGTTTAAAGCGGCCGCTGGACAATTATGTGCCGCGGCCACTTTAGAACAGTGAGCTGCGACGGCGCAGCGACGCTGCTCACGTGCGCGTCGTGTGAGGGGGCCCGCCGCTCTTTCAAAGGGCGGTGGGCCCCCTCATACGCTGGGCCCCTATGTAGCTGAACCGACTGAATCACATGACTTTGTTAGCCTTGGGAGCCGCCGCCTGGCACTGATCACTAAAGTAGAGTTAACTGTCCACCTGTAACCCGAGCCTTTTTCAGTAGAAGTTTTACCTATGTTTTATTATTTAGCACATAATTGTTTTGTTTTTACGGCCCAAGTGCATAACTTTTTATTTATCCATGTTAAACTTCATTGAAACAATAGCTGTCATTATAGAATTTTTAAACATAAGGAATAAGGGTCTGTTTAGCACGGTACTTATTTCTTGCAAAACCCCGATATGGATGCTGTCTGGGCCGGTGATTTGTGTATTTTTGTGTTACTAAGGCGGCACCACACTTTTTCATGGTATAAAAAGGTGAGATTTGCAGTAGAATTTACTCTGTTCCCTCTCTTGTTATCCGAAATTGGATTTTCCTTTGTAAATACAGTAATGAAGAAGTCATTTAGTAGATTGGCCTTTTCCTCATCCTCCTTCACCATTACACCCAGATTATTTCTTAGAGGCCAACATTTTCAGTTTAAAAGTTTTTATTATTTATGTATGTAGGTGAAGAATATTTTGAGGTTCTTTTTACTATTTTACGATTGAGTCAGACATCACAACATCATGTGGAAGTATTCCATGGTCTCACTGCTCTTACAGTAAAGAATATGTCTGTGATGATGGTGAAACCTTCTTTCCACTAGATCTAGAGGATGCCCCTTGTCATGGTTACTGGCCTAGGTATAAAAAGATCACTAAAAAGATCTCTGTACTGTCCATTCATATATTTGTGCATTGTGATCAAATCGCCCCTAAGATGTATTTTCTCCAAACTAAATAACCCCAAGCTTAATAATCGGCCCGGTGATTTGTGTTTTTTTGTGTTGCTAAGGCGGCACCACACTTTTCATGGTTTAAAAAGGTGAGATTTGCACTAGAATTTGCTTTGTTCCCTCTCTTGTTATCTGACATCGGATTTTCCTTTGTAAATACAGTAGTGAAGAAGTCATTTAGTAGATTGGCCTTTTCCTCATCCTCCTTCACCATTACACCCAGATTGTTTCTTAGGGGCCAACATTTTCAGTTTTAAATTTCTTATTATTTATGTAGGTGAAGAATATTTTGTGGTTCTTTTTTACTTTCTATGGCTTCTTTACAGATTTTATTTGTCTTCTTATAATTTTTTTATGTTTTCCCCCTAACTTCTTGTCTTAGTGGTCTAAACGCTTTCATCTTATTGATCTCACAATGTAGTAACATAGTAACATAGTTTGTAAGTCCATCGAGTCCATCGAGTTCAACCTAGAACCCTACTGTGTTGATCCAGAGGAAGGCAAAAAAAAAAAAAAAAACATGAGGCTGATTAGAATTTCCGCATGACAGAGAAAAATTCCTTCCCGACCCCAATATGGCATCACAATAAATCCCTGGGTCAACGTTTTGTCCCCATAGATCTATTATCCATAACCTGTAATATTATTACTCTCCAGAAAAATTCAGAGCCCTTGAACTTGTTTATTGAGTCAGACATCACAACATCATGTGGCAGTGTTGCATAGTCTCACTGCTCTTACAGTAAAGAATCTGTCTGTGATGATGGTGAAACCTTCATTCCTCTAGACGTTGAGGATGCCCCCTTCTCATGGTTACCGGCCTAGGTATAAAAAGATCACTAGAAAGATCTCTGTACTGTCCATTCATATATTTGTACGTTCTGACCAATTTACCCCTCCCCCTAGAGGCAGAGTAGAGAAGAAAAGTGGAAAGGCTGTTTAAGAAAGGTGCCACTGAAAAATGCAACTAATCCCAGCAAAAATAAAAATAAAAAAGCAGAAAAAAGGGTTAAAGGAATGTTATTCAAATTATAAACAAATGAAATAAAATAAAAAAAATAACAGGAGTAACACACTTTCAGTCCTCTAGGGGGCTCTCCAAAAAAGTTTTATCATATATTACTGTTCCTTTTGTTTCCTTCTATGCAGATTAAAACAGATGACATCACTTATAAATACAGTGGAGGAAACCATTACTGACCCCTGCTGATCTTGTACATTTGCCCATTGACAAAGCAGTGATCAGTCTATAATGTTAATGGTCGGTAGAGAGAAACAATAACAACAAAAAGATATTTTATGAGATATATTTCTAAGTTAGGAATTGATTTGCATTTTACCCAGTGAAATAAGTATTTGACCCCTCTGAAAAACATGACTTAGTACTTGGTGACCACCGCTGGGGACCCCCATAATCTCGGCTGTGACACCCCAGACATCCGGTGCACAGAGCCAACTTCACTCCGTGCCAGATGACTGGCGATGTGGGGCGGAGGCCATGCCCCCTCAATGCAAGTCTATGGGAGGGGGCCCGTCTCTGCACCCGATGCTCCACTTTGGGTAGGGGATAAGATGTCTAGGGGCGGAGAACCCCTTTAAGGTTTTAAGGCTGATGTTTGACAACTTGAACCTTCAGCTCCTTCACAGATTTTCTATGAAATGAAGGTCTGGAGACTGGCTAGGCCCCTCCAGGACATCCATTTACTTCTTCTTAAGTCACTCCTTTATCGCCTTGGCCGTGTTTTTTGGGTCATTGTCCTACTGGAACACCCATCCACCACCAATTTTCAATGCCCTGGCTATGAAAAGGAGGTGATCACCCAAGATTTACAGTACATGGCCCCATTCTTTATCTATTTCATGCTGTTAATTTGTCCTGTCCCTTTGCAGAAAAAACACCCCCATGTTTCCACCTCCATGTTTGACGGTGGGATGGTGTTCTTAGGGTCATAGACAGTATTCCTCCCGTTCTAAACATGGTAAGTTGAGTTGATCCTGAAGCGCTCGATTTTGGTCTCATCTGATCACAACACTTTCACCCAGTTCTCTTCTAATTCATTCAGATGTTCCTCAGCAAACTTCAGACAGACCTGTGCCTGTTTGTTCTTGAGCAGGGGGACCTTGCAGGCGCTGCAGAATTTTAGTCCTTCACGGTGTAGCCTGTTACCAATTGTTTTCTTGGGGACTATGGTCCCAGCTGCCTTGAGATCATTAACAAGGTCCTCCCGTGTAGTTTTGGGCTGATTCCTCACCATTCTCATGATCACTGAAACTCCACGAGATGAGAACTTACATGGAGCCCCCAGGCCGAGGAAGATTGACAGATATTTTGTGTTTCTTCCATATGCGAATAATGGCACAGACTGTTGTAAACTTCTCACCAAGTTCCTTGGCGATGGTCTTGCAGCTCATTTCAGTCTTGTATAGGTCTGCAGTCTTGTCCCTGACATCCTTGGACAGTTCTCTGGTCTTGGTCACGGTGGAGAGTTTGGAATCTGATTGATGCTTCTGTGAACAGGTGTCTATTATACAGGTAGCTAGCTAAGATTAGGAGTGTTCCCTTTAAGAGAGTGCTCCTAATCTCAGCTTGTTACCTGTATAAAAGACACCTGGGAGTCGGAAATGATGCTGATTGATAGGGGATCAAGTAATGATTTCACCGAGTAAAATACAAATCAATTTATAACTTACTTAAAATGTGTTTTCCTGGATTGTTTGTTATTATTTTCTCTCTCACTGTTTAAATTAATCGACCAATAAAATTATAGACCGATGATTTATTTATCAGTGGGCAAATGTAGAATAACAGCAGGGGATCAAATAATGTTTTCCTTTACTGTATACTTGTTCTTTCTCTATGTGTATGATGGGATGACATCACTTATCACTATACTTGTCCTTTCTCTATGTGTATGATGGGATGACATCACTTATTACTATACTTGTTCTTTCTCTATGTGTATGATGGGATGACATCACTTATTACTATACTTGTTCTTTCTCTATGTGTATGATGGGATGACATCACTTATTACTATACTTGTTCTTTCTCTATGTGTATGACAGGGGATGACATCACGTATTACTATACTTGTTCTTTCTCTATGTGTATGATGGGATGACATCACTTATTACTATACTTGTTCTTTATCTATGTGTATGATGGGATGACATCACTTATTACTATACTTGTTCTTTCTCTATGTGTATGACAGGGGATGACATCACGTATTACTATACTTGTTCTTTCTCTATGTGTATGATGGGATGACATCACTTATTACTATACTTGTTCTTTCTCTATGTGTATGATGGGATGACATCACGTATTACTATACTTGTTCTTTCTCTATGTGTATGATGGGATGACATCACTTATTACTATACTTGTTCTTTCTCTATGTGTATGATGGGATGACATCACTTATTACTATACTTGTTCTTTCTCTATGTGTATGACAGGGGATGACATCACTGCACTGGGCAGCGTTTCACAACCGGCCACAACATGTGCAGAGCTTGCTGCAGAAAGGAGCAGATCCTACTCTGGTGGACAAAGACTTTAAGACAGCTCTACATTGGGCAGTACAGGTACGGCATTATATGAGGGGGGGGGGCTATGTATTAGATGACAGTACAACACTGAATGATGAACAACCCTCATTCATACACAGATTTCTTGGGTCCCCCCACCCATAAGGAGACTACACATCATTACACTTATTATATCACGCATGGTCACTTTTTCGGTGCTGCCCCACAGTAATAAATTCACAGGGAAAACCACAGCTGGTTTGAAGACTAAACTAATACAAAACCAACATTATTATTATTAATCAATCCACAATCGATAATACCCGGCACTGATATTTTGCTAATTCATCCGCCGCTACGCTCCTCTGGTACAAGAACCATTCCGGTGCTCACATATAAAGTCCAAGAAATTTCCCACAGGAGAATATAAAGAATGGAGAACTCACCAGGTCTTGAGGAACAGCAAATTTCTTTATTGCATTACAACTTCATCTCATTCCAATACATGAAGGAGAGCGGACAGATGTAGATGTTACGCCTAGCGCTCCGGGTCCCCGCTCCTCCCCGGAGCGCGTACGGCGTCTCTCTCTCCGCAGCGCCCCGGTCGGTCCCGCTGACCGGGAGCGCTGCACTGTCATGGCCGTCGGGGATGCGATTCGCACAGCGGGACGCGCCCGCTCGCGAATCGCATCCCAGGTCACTTACCCGTTCCCGTCCCCTGCTGTTATGTGCTGGCGCGCGCGGCTCCGCTCTCTAGGGCGCGCGCGCGCCAGCTCCCTGAGACTTAAAGGGCCAGTGCACCAATGATTGGTGCCTGGCCCAATTAGCTTTATTGGCTTCCACCTGCTCCCTGGCTATATCTGATCTCCTCCCTTGCACTCCCTTGCCGGATCTTGTTGCCTTGTGCCAGTGAAAGCGTTTAGTGTGTCCAAAGCCTGTGTACCAGAACTTCTGCTATCCATCCTGACTACGAACCTTGCCGCCTGCCCCCGACCTTCTGCTACGTCCGACCTTGCTTCTGTCTACTCCCTTGTACCGCGCCTATCTTCAGCAGTCAGAGAGGTTGAGCCGTTGCTAGTGGATACGACCTGGTCACTACCGCCGCAGCAAGACCATCCCACTTTGCGGCGGGCTCTGGTGAATACCAGTAGTGACTTAGAACCGGTCCACTAGCACGGTCCACGCCAATCCCTCTCTGGCACAGAGGATCCACCTCCTGCCAGCCGGCATCGTGACAGTAGATGGGAGGGGGAGTGGGTTGGGCGATGGTCCGTATAGCACAATCAGCGCTTCGTCAGGCCCCTCGGGGGCTGACGAAGCGCTGATTGCGCGATACGGACCATCGCCCAACCCACTCCCCCTCCCATCTACATCTGTCCGCTCTCCTTCATGTATTGGAATGAGATGAAGTTGTAATGCAATAAAGAAATTTGCTGTTCCTCAAGACCGGGTGAGTGCTCCACTCTTTATATTCTCCTGTTGGGAATTATTATTAAATCCCTGCCAATGAGTTATGAGTTGTCCTGTTTGGATTTCAGAGTGGAAACCAAGTGTTGTGCTCCATAATCCTGGACCACCAGCAGGGACAAGCCACCATCAACTATGACGATGAGAATGGAAAGACGTGCATGCATATAGCTGCCGCTGCCGGATACAGCGACATCATCTGTGAGCTGGCCAGAGTCCCAGAATGCAATCTGCAGGCCCTGGATGTAGATGACAGGTGAGCAGTGATCCTCTATGTAAATAGGGAGATCAGCAGGGCCGCATCGTGTGTGGTGTCTTCTATGGATCGTCCATTCTTGCTGTGAGTCTGTGCTGGTTTCATACACACAGGGTGCTGCAAAATCTGTACCTAGGCCCCCACCTACCATGTTTCCTTTACGACACTGGCATCTTCTTATAGGGCCTCCTGTTGGTACACCCTGATGACTTGAATCAGATTAAAGAGAAACAATACCAAGTGTGATAACCAGAGCTCAAGTAATACAGGAACACTGGGAAACTGAGTTCCTGCACTTTTTCCACAGCAGGAACACCGTTCCCATTAGCCGTAGTCCTTCAGGATTAGCTCTTGAGTGTAATTCTTGGATGAGTTCCCTCACTTTCTTTCCCCAGGACTTGACCCCTGCTGATAACTCCACCTTTATGCTTATCATATGACAACACATATGTATATCTGTCACATTCTACTGCAGAACTCCGCTGCACTGGGCCGCAGCTGCTGGAAAATCAGATTGTGTGCAGACTTTGCTGAAGTTAGGAGTAGATATGAACCCCAGGGACATCAATGAGAATACACCCCTCACCTATGCCATGTACTGTGGGCACACCGCATGCATCAAGCTGCTTTCTCAGGAGAACAGGTAAAAACTACTGAACC
This sequence comes from Hyla sarda, assembly GCF_029499605.1. Classification (NCBI taxonomy): domain Eukaryota; kingdom Metazoa; phylum Chordata; class Amphibia; order Anura; family Hylidae; genus Hyla; species Hyla sarda. The sequence continues at coordinate 598,800,215 of NC_079189.1, forward strand.
ACTCTTCTCCGACCACTGCTATTCATCTCCAATCATCACCATGTATCATCCATCACAAATCATCACCATCCATCACCAGTCATCACCAATCATTACAATGTGTCAACCATCACAAACCATCACCATCCATCACCAGTCATCACCAATCATCACAATGTGTCAACTATCACAAACCATCACCATCCATCACCAGTCATCACCATGCATCATCGACCATCACAAACCATCACCATCCATCACCAGTCATCACCAATCATCAACCATCACAAACCATCACCATGCATCATCAACCATCACAAACCATCACCATCCATCACCAGTCATCACCAATCATCACAATGTGTCAACCATCACAAACCATCACCATCCATCACCAGTCATCACCATGCATCATCGACCATCACAAACCATCACCATCCATCACCAGTCATCACAAATCATCACAATGTGTCATCCATCACAAACCATCACCATTCATCACCAATCATCACCATGCATCACCGACCATCCCCAACTATTACCACTCATCATCATTCATCATCAACCAACACAAACCATCCCTGCCTGACACAAACCATCACCATTCATCATCAATGCACCATGAACCATCACCAACCCAAACATCCCCAACCATCTCTAACCATCACAAGTCATCACCATCTATCATCAATCATCACCATCACATTCCCAACCAACACAAACAAACCCCAATCATCACCATCCGCAACCAATCATGAACAATTATTACCAATCATCTAGACTCATCCCCTACCCTCACAATATTCACTAACCATCACAAATCATTATCAACCAACACAAACCGACTGTCATGAACTATCATCACTAATCATAACCAACCATCATCAATAAATATTCATGTCTGATATTTTAATGCACCATTATAAAAAAGTTTAAATTGGGTACAGAACAGTTTTCTTGAACAGTCGTCTCCAATATATTACTGGGCTTAGATGACTATACACTATAACTATATGATGTTACACTATAACTTTTTTGTGACTATTCATATAAAAATGTCCTGAAAAATTGCAGTTCTTTCACTGGCCACTAGAGCACACAATAGGCTGACAACTTATCCTTGCTGCAGTTCACTTGTGAGCTTTCCTGTATAGACTGGGACATGATGAGCAGAGTCATCTCATTATTAGTAAAGGGTGGGGAAGTTTCTGAAAGCTCCGTTCTACTGCTGGATGCCTAGGTAACACATAATAGTGACACTATACACTCAGGTACAATTCTGTAGGCAGCTACTCTGTCACTCTCTGCTTTCAATCCTTAAGATTAAAGGGGCACTCCGCCCCTAGACGTCTTATCCCCTATCCAAAGGATAGGGGATAAGATGTCTGGTCGTGGGGGGTCCCACCGCTGGGAACCCACTGTGATCTCTTCTGCAGCACCCCCTGTCATCTTGTGCATGGAGCTCTAGGGGCGGAGTACCCCTTTAATTAATTCCAGCTGCCAAAAGTACACATACCCCTCTACACTCTCTATAGAGAGACAAAACCAGCAAGTGTTTTTGAAAGTTGTGAGCCATCATCTCTCTAAGAGGACATATGTATAGGGGTTGTCCTCATGAGACCATATCTTACCATACCATGTTCTTTGTATTTGCAGTAGACCAGATCCCTTCCAGCCATTGACCTCCCCAGGCACCAAAGCCATGAGGAAAGAAGGACGTCTCACTGTGCTAAATCAGATATTTTCATGTAAGAAGAAGAGGGTGGACCAGAAATCTCACCAGAAAGACAAACTCAGGTATAACGGAGAGGAGACCTCCGAGGTCGATGACATCATCACCACGTTTGACTGTATTCTGGACACGAACTGCAAAGACCCCCAAGATGACTGCGTGACCTCAGTGACCTGCAAAAAAAGGATGATGGAGTCTCAGAAGTATTTGTTACCAGAAAACAAGCAGAACTGCAAAGGTCTTCCGCCCATACGAACGCAGAGCCTCCCTCCCATAACCCTCGGAAACCCTTTTTTAACCACTTTACAGACGTCATCGGACGCCCCGCAGAGTAACCCTTTCCATTTTGCACACAGATCTCAGAAGAGCAAGAGTGAGCATGACCTGTTTGACCACAGGATTAGTGGCCATGCCTTGCAAGACAATCCCTGGAATGTAGCTGCTAACCAAATCCTGCCCCATAAAGCATGGACTTCACCACAGCCAGACAAGCTCAAGCATCGGGTGCTACCCAAAAAGTCAAATCATATAGACAGTCTCTGTCCTCCTCCTCCTCATCTTCCTCACATGGACAATACACATTCAGGTAAAACCAATGATAACTGGTAATGCAAAGGCCTTGATTTTTTTGAATCAACAGGTGCCAGAAAGTTAAACAGATTTGTAAATTACTTCTATTTAAAAATCTTCATCCTTCCAGTACTTATCAGCTGCTATATAATACACAGGAAGTTCTTTTCTTTTTGAATTTCCTTGTTGTCTGACCACAGTGCTCTCTGCTGACACCTCTGTCTATATATGGCTGGGTTCACACTACGTTTTTCAACTACGGTTCCCGCATACGTTTTCTATCAAAAACCGTATGGAAAAAAAAACCGGATGGAACAGTATGGGGAAAAAGTAAACCGTACGCGTTTTTTTTTAACACGGACGTCAATTGGAAACGCACATGTATACGTTCCATACGGGAAAAACTTATACGTTTTTACTTTGCACATGCGCATTTGAATCCTAAAGTCCCCACCCAAGACCCCTCCCATTAAAAATGGACAAAATTTTCAAAAACTTATGGTTTTTTTTCTATAAAAACTGACGGAACTGTATGCACTTTTAAAAACAGTATACTGTTTAAAAACGCATACGGTTTACTTTTTCCCATACTGTTCCATCCGTATGCGGGAACCGTAGTTGTAAAACGTAGTGTGAACCCAGCCTATGTCAGGAACTGTGCAGAGCAGGATAGGTTTGCTATGGGGATTTGCTCCTACTCTGGAGAGTTCCAAAAAATGAAAGGAAATTGACAAAGGAAAGAACTTCCTGTGAAACATACAGCAGCTGATAAGTACTGGAAGGATTACGATTTTCTAATAGAAGTAACTTACAAATCTGTTTAACTTTCTGGCACCAGTTGATTAAAAAAAAGTTTTTAAGTGGAGTACCCCTTTAATGGTTGTAAACGTTTTATGTATCAAGATAATTCTGGGATTATATAATGTGCACTGTATAATACCTTCTTGGCTGGTGGGGTAAGATGTGGTACTGTATCTAAAGACCCCTTATTATACTTCAAGAAGCAATCCAGAAATTATTTTTGCATTTATGGTGATGCATAGGTTATTATTACAAAATAATATAGAGGGCCTTGTGCTTACCTGTTTTAGCTGATGTGGCAGGCATCAGTTTTCAGCCGTACTGATTGCAACTCCATTGCTGAAATTACTTCCTAATGCTGCCTACATTTCCTATGAATTCTCTGGCTTTGAAGAAAGAGGGTGTGGCATTTGATCACTGCACTTGGTCATCTTAATAGACTGCTGGTGCTGGAGTTTACCCAGGTGAACTGATTATACTCATAAGTGGGTTGGTGAAATATTGCCATGAAGTAAAAGTAATTTGGCCTATAATCACAATTGAGGTATTTTTGAATGATTTGAAGTCTTTAGGCCGTGTTCATATGTTTAATTTTTACAGCATTGAAAGACGAATGTCAAGATCCGTATGAAATCAGTTTGAAGTCAATTGGAAATCTGAACCTGGTGCACACTTTAAAAACATACATTTAAAAACACACAAAAAAACCAAAACACAATATATGGGTAACCCTAAAACTGAAGGAGGCCATGAAAGGCCCACCCTCCAGTGGGCACCCACCCTTTATCTGAAATAATTGAGTACCTCCACTGGTTCTGAAATTGGGATAAGAACAAATATTGCGTCTCTGAATAAGAATAAATAAGTGGTGTGATATATTAAATCTAATCAACAAGCAATCCCCCCCAAAGAGACTTCCAATATAAAACAAACCCTGTCACGCTGTGTAAATAATTTGCTGTATACGAATCCAAAAAGGTGTATATGGATGCTGAAAAAACCTGCTAGACACTGAATTCATTGTGTCACATGGATCAACACACTGTGGACAACAGGCACTCCATAGTTAAAGGGATATTAGGATTTAAAGGAGTGATCCAGCGCTTAGACATCTTATCCCCTATCCAAAGGATAGGGGATAAGATGCCTGATCGTGGGGGTCCCGGGGCGGAGCGTGACGTCACACGGGGCGGAGCCTTGACGTCACAACGCTCCGGCCCCGTGATCGACAGTAATCAGACCCGGAGCGAACACGCTCCGGGGACTGATTTTAACGGGGTGCGGCGTACAAGATCACAAGGGTCCCCAGCGGCGGGACCCCCACGATCAGGCATCTTATCCCCTATCCTTTGGATAGGAGATAAGATGTCTATGCGCCGGAGTACCCCTTTAAATTTACTTAGTGCCTATCCAATGGATAGGAAGTAAATGTCAGATCGCAGGGGATCCTTTATTTTAAATGCTGCAGCTTTTCTCAATGAGTGAGCTGTACCAGAGCTTGTTGTGGTGGAACCAGTTGTATGTTCACTGGAGCCACATACAGTGTAAAAACTATTAAATGGGTGCTGTCAGAAACAAAAACTTTTTATATGTTATACATCGTGGCAAAACATTAACCTTTTTAATATGGTTCATAAGAATTTTTTATTTGTTATAGAAATCATGACTTATAAAACCATGGCTTTGTCCAAGACAAAGCACAGGCATGGACAAAGTCCAGTAAGTGATGATAGGATAGCACTGTGTGGTCCCAGTGCTATCAGACAGGAGAGAGCACAGAGGAGTGCTATCAGACAGGTGAGAGCACAGAGGAGTCCTATCAGACAGGAGAGAGCACAGAGGAGTGCTATCAGACAGGAGAGAGCACAGAGGAGTGCTATCAGACAGGTGAGAGCACAGAGGAGTGCTATCAGACAGGAGAGAGCACAGAGGAATGCTATCAGACAGGTGAGAGCACAGAGGAGTCCTATCAGACAGGAGAGAGCACAGAGGAGTGCTATCAGACAGGTGAGAGCACAAAGGAGTGCTATCAGACAGGAGAGAGCACAGAGGAGTCCTATCAGACAGGAGAGAGCACAGAGGAGTGCTATCAGACAGGAGAGAGCACAGAGGAGTGCTATCAGACAGGTGAGAGCACAGAGGAGTGCTATCAGACAGGAGAGAGCACAGAGGAATGCTATCAGACAGGTGAGAGCACAGAGGAGTCCTATCAGACAGGAGAGAGCACAGAGGAGTGCTATCAGACAGAAGAGAGCACAGAGGAGTGCTATCAGAAAGGTGAGAGCACAGAGTGCTATCAGACAGGAGAGAGCACAGAGGAGTGCTATCAGACAGGTGAGAGCACAGAGGAGTCCTATCAGACAGGAGAGAGCACAGAGGAGAGCTATCAGACAGGAGAGAGAGCACAGAGGAGTGCTATCAGACAGGAGAGAGCACAGAGGAGTGCTATCAGACAGGTGAGAGCACAGAGGAGTGCTATCAGACAGAAGAGCGCACAGAGGAGTACTATCAGACAGGTGAGAGCACAGAGGACCGCTATAAGACAGGAGAGAGCACAGAGGAGTACTATCAGACAGATGAGTGCACAGAGGAGTGATATCAGACAGGAGAGCACAGAGGAGTACTATCAGACAGGAGAGAGCACAGAGGAGTCCTATCAGACAGGTTAGAGCACAGAGGAGTGCTATCAGACAGGTGAGAGCACAGAGGAGTGCTATCAGACAGGTGAGAGCACAGAGGACTCCTATAAGACAGGTGAGAGCACAGAGGAGTGCTATCAGACAGGAGAGAGCACAGAGGAGTGCTATCAAACAGGTGAGAGCACAGAGGAGTGCTATCAGACAGGAGAGAGCACAGAGGAATGCTATCAGACAGGTGAGAGCACAGAGGAGTCCTATCAGACAGGAGAGAGCACAGAGGAGTGCTATCAGACAGGAGAGAGCACAGAGGAGTGCTATCAGACAGGTGAGAGCACAGAGGAGTCCTATCAGACAGGAGAGAGCACAGAGGAGTACTGTCAGACAGGAGAGAGAGCACAGAGGAGTGCTATCAGACAGGAGAGAGCACAGAGGAGTGCTATCAGACAGGTGAGAGCACAGAGGAGTGCTATCAGACAGGAGAGAGCACAGAGGAGTGCTATCAGACAGGTGAGAGCACAGAGGAGTGCTATCAGACAGGAGAGCGCACAGAGGAGTACTATCAGACAGGTGAGAGCACAGAGGACCGCTATCAGACAGGAGAGAGCACAGAGGAGTACTATCAGACAGGTGAGAGCACAGAGGAGTCCTATCAGACAGGAGAGAGCACAGAGGAGTGCTATCAGACAGGTGAGAGCACAGAGGAGTGCTATCAGACAGGTGAGAGCACAGAGGACTCCTATAAGACAGGTGAGAGCACAGAGGAGTGCTATCAGATAGGTGAGAGCACAGAGGAGTCCTATCAGACAGGAGAGAGCACAGAGGAGTGCTATCAGACAGGAGAGAGCACAGGGGAGTGCTATCAGACAGGTGAGAGTACAGAGGAGTGCTATCAGACAGGAGAGCGCACAGAGGAGTACTATCAGACAGGTGAGAGCACAGAGGACCGCTATCAGACAGGAGAGAGCACAGAGGAGTACTATTAGACAGGTGAGAGCACAGAGGAGTGATATCAGACAGGAGAGAGCACAGAGGAGTACTATCAGACAGGTGAGAGCACAGAGGAGTGCTATCAGATAGGTGAGAGCACAGAGGAGTCCTATCAGACAGGAGAGAGCACAGAGGAGTGCTATCAGACAGGAGAGAGCACAGAGGAGTGCTATCAGACAGGAGGGAGCACAGAGGAGTGCTATCAGACAGGTGAGAGCACAGAGGAGTGCTATCAGACAGATGAGAGCACAGAGGAGTCCTATCAGACAGGAGAGAGCAAAGAGGAGTCCTATCAGACAGGAGAGAGCACAGAGGAGTCCTATCAGACAGGAGAGAGCACAAAGGAGTGCTATCAGACCGGAGAGAGCACAGAGGAGTGCTAACAGACAGGTGAGAGCACAGAGGACTCCTATAAGACAGGTGAGAGCACAGAGGAGTGCTATCAGATAGGTGAGAGCACAGAGGAGTCCTATCAGACAGGAGAGAGCACAGAGGAGTCCTATCAGACAGGAGAGAGCACAGAGGATCGCTATCAGACAAGAGAGAGCACAGAGGAGCGCTATCAGACAGGAGAGAGCACAGAGGAGTGCTATCAGACAGGTGAGAGCACAGAGGAGTCCTATCAGACAGGAGAGAGCACAGAGGAGTCCTATCAGACAGGAGAGAGCACAGAGGAGTCCTATCAGACAGGAGAGAGCACAGAGGAGTCCTATCAGATAGGAGAGAGCACAAAGGAGTGCTATCAGACAGGAGAGAGCACAGAGGAGTGCTATCAGACAGGAGAGAGCACAGAGGAGTGCTATCAGACAGGAGAGAGCACAGAGGAGAGCTATCAGACAGGTGAGAGCACAGAGGAGTCCTATCAGGCAGGAGAGAGCACAGAGGAGTCCTATCAGACAGGAGAGAGCACAGAGGATTGCTATCAGACAAGAGAGAGCACAGAGGAGCGCTATCAGACAGGAGAGAGCACAGAGGAGTGCTATCAGACAGGTGAGAGCACAGAGGAGTCCTATCAGACATGAGAGAGCACAGAGGAGTCCTATCAGACAGGAGAGAGCACAGAGGAGTCCTATCAGACAGGAGAGAGCACAAAGGAGTGCTATCAGACAGGAGAGAGCACAGAGGAGAGCTATCAGACAGGTGAGAGCACAGAGGAGTACTATCAGACAGGAGAGAGCACAGAGGAGTCCTATCAGACAGGAGAGAGCACAGAGGAGTCCTATCAGACAGGAGAGAGCACAGAGGAGTCCTATCAGACAGGAGAGAGCACAGAGGAGTTCTATCAGACAGGTGAGAGCACAGAGGAGTGCTATCAGACAGGTGAGAGCACAGAGGAGTCCTATCAGACAGGAGAGAGCACAGAGGAGTGCTATCAGACAGGTGAGAGCACAGAGGAGTACTATCAGACAGGAGAGAGCACAGAGGAGTACTATCAGACAGGAGAGAGCACAAAGGAGTCCTATCAGACAGGAGAGAGCACAGAGGAGTCCTATCAGACAGGAGAGAGCACAGACGATCGCTATCAGACAAGAGAGAGCACAGAGGAGCGCTATCAGACAGGAGAGAGCACAGAGGAGCGCTATCAGACAGGAGAGAGTATAAAGGAGTACTATCAGACAGGTGAGAGCACAGAGGAGTCCTATCAGACAGTAGAGAGCACAGAGGATCGCTATCAGACAAGAGAGAGCACAGAGGAGCGCTATCAGACAGGAGAGAGCACAGAGGAGCGCTATCAGACAGGAGAGAGTATAAAGGAGTACTATCAGACAGGAGAGAGGACAGAGGAGTCCTATCAGACAGGAGAGAGCACAGAGGAGTCCTATGAGACAGGAGAGAGCACAGAGGAGTGCTATCAGACAGGTGAGAGCACAGAGGAGTCCTGTCAGACAGGAGAGAGCACAAATGGCGACATGTGACTAGAACATGACCGGTGTCCATAGTGCACTCTCTATGCCTGTGTATGAGTCTCCAGTACACGTTGTACATATGGTCAGTATTTGTTTTCCTGGTTAATATTTGATGTTTCAGTCAACATTTGTGTTCATTTTCAGGTTACGATTCAACACATCTTTCCCAAGAAAAACCAAGGCTGAAAGAATCGCGTCTAACGCGGAATAACTTGGCTCCTATACCGGATCACTGTGTTAAGAAAAGTAAGTATGGGTGAATACAGTGTGGATCCTTATAGATGCGACTGGTTTTTCACTGCCCAGGGATCTTTTGGTTTTGACCCTTTACCCTGAAAGTAGGTGTGGACTTTGCTGCAGGGTAACCACGAGGTCATGGTCACCAGGATAGTCATTGGCTGGAATCCAGAAAATACAGTCGAGAAATCGGAAACATAACAAAGGGTCGTCACCAAGGGTGGTGTCATGATATAGCATCATGAAACGTCACATAGGGCAGGGAAGAGCAGACCCTTCAACCTCTTTTCCTGCCTACTTGCTCAACCGCCCTATTGGAAAACTGGAAATACTACAATGACAAGAACAGACACAAACTCACAAAAACCAACTGGTCTGAACACGGACCAAAAACAGGAAAAACAGAACAAATTCCAAACTAGATACAAAGCAAACTGACTCCTATGTTAGAGACAAAGCGAAGCTCAGGAAACAGATGTAACACTAGGAGGAACTGGATAACTACAAGACCAAACTCCAATAATATGGAGAGACACAAAAAACACACTAAGCACAAACAGGTCTTAAAGGGGTACTCCACTGGAAAAAAAAATTTTTTAAATCAACTGGTGCCAGAAAGTTGAACAGATTTGTAAATGACTTCTATTAAAAAATCTTAATCCTTCAAGTACTTATCAGCTGCTGTATGATCCACAGGAAGTTCTTTACTTTTTTAATTTCTTTTCTGGTCTGACCACAGTGCTCTCTGCTGACACCTCTGTCCGTGTCAGGAACTGTCCATAGCAGGAGAGGTTTTCTATGGGGATTTGCTGCTTATCTGGATAGTTCCTAACATGGACAGAGGTGTCAGCAGAGAGCACTGTGGTCCGGCAGAAAGGAAATTCAAAAAGAAAAGAACTTCCTGTGGATCATACAGCAGCTGATAAGTACTAGAAGGATTAATATTTTTAAATAAGTCATTTACAAATCTGTTTAACTTTCTGGCACCAGTTGATAAAAAACGAAATATGTTTTCTAGTGGAGTACCCCTTTAACAGGGGTCAAGATACAAGACTCACAGAACAAACACCAACAGAGAATACATAATAAGACAGATCAGACTAAAGTCGACCAGGTACACATAATAACAAGAAGTGAATACAAATCAAATCAGCAGCACAGGCCACAAAGGCTGGAGACCCGATATGACCCCACCTGTACTACTAATGGCCAGAGACTGTAACACTTTCCAGACTAGACCGGTCAGGTGAACTACAGAGGATAGAACTACAGGTACCAGACAAAGGAACCAGAGGATGAGGCAATGAACATGGTCAGGAACACAGCAGGGTCAGAAGTTTACACAGTTACATGTGTTAGCAAAGCCTCGTACAGCTACATGAAACAGCTATGATAAAGGGGTACTCGGCCCCTAGACATCTTATCCTCTATCCAAAGTATAGGGGATAAGATGCCTGATCGCGGCGGTCCCACCGCTGGGGACCCCCGCAATCTCAGCTGCGGCACCCCAGCACGGAGCAAACCTCGCTCTGTGCCGGATGACTGCCGATGCAGAGCGGAGACTCGTGACATCACAGCCGCACCCCGCTCGTGAGGGGGCGTGGCTGTGATGTCACGAGCGGGGTGCGGCCGTGACATCAAGAGCATCCGGTACTGCACCCGACGCTCTAAACGAACAACGGGTGCAATAGGGGGATCGCCGGGACCCCCGCGATCAGACATCTTATCCCCTATACTTTGGATAGGGGATAAGATGTCTAGGGGTGGAGTAACCCTTTTAAATGTTGTGAGACAAAGGGGCAAAATATAAACCCTATTCATGTCCTCTGGGGGGTTAACTAGCAAGTTCTTAGTAATTTACCGGAACGATAGTCTAGGTATTTTAGTTCTCTCTCTGGTTGGGAAACACTGAACTTACTAGATACATTAATAAGAAAAAATGTATTATCTGCCAACATTTTGTTTATCAATTTACTATTCGGATAAGAGACATTTCTTACGGTTTGCACCGTATCAGCCGGGAATGCAGAACAAGCAATATGACTTTTACGGGACTTTTTCTTGCGAAAATAAAATAACAATGAAAGTGATCCTTAGGGTCAGAGAAAACAGCGGCATCGGGCCGCGAGGAGAATAGATGAGGATTCCGCGATGGGCTCAGGAAATCCTGTCCCTTCGTACGGTAACACAGCGGGAGCTGGTAAATAAAAAAGGGAAACCTATTAATCCTACAGTTTTCAAGTTTAACCCCTTAAGGACACAGCCCATTTTCATTTTTCCATTTTCGCCTTCTCAGAGCCATAACTCTTTTATTTTCCACCTACAGACCCCTATTAGGGCTTGCTTTTTGTGCAACCATTTGTACTTAGTAATGACACCTTTCATGTTACCATAAAATGTACGATGTAGAAACATAAACGCCCAAGAGTTGCAAAATGGTGTTTGTTTGGTTTTATTTTTCCCTTTGCGCCCCAGAAATAATTTGTTTTTGTTCCATTGCAAAGTACAATTGGTGGGGCAAAAAAACAGCCCTCATATGGATCTGTAGGTGGAAAATTGAAAGTGTTATAGGTATTAGAAGGGAGGAGGAATAAAATAAAAGTGCAAAAATGAAAATAATTGCATCCTTAAAGGGGTACGCCGCCCCTAGGCATCTTATCCCCTATCCAAAGGATAAGATGTCTGATTGCAGGGGGGGGGGGGCAGACACTGGGACCTTCTGCGATCTATGGCCCTGGCACCCCAGTAATCTGCATGCACGGAGCAAACTTCGCTCCATGCCGGATTACGGGCGACCACAGCCATCATGCCCCCTTCCAATAGACATTAATGGAGGGGGCGTGAAGACCACAGCCATCCGAAATCTAGCACAGCAGGCGTTCTGATCATTTATGTTCAGAGTGCAGGGCCGGACCCCCCCGCGATCAGACATCTTATCCCTTTTCCTTTGGATAGGTGTTAAAATGTCTAGGGACGGAGTACCCCTTTAAGGGCTGAAAAAAATTTTTGTGCAAAAAAATCGCTTTATATTACGATATGCTGACTTCTATACATTTCTTATTTTCCATTTACGCAGCTGTGCAAGGACTTGTTTTTTTGTTGTTGTTTTTTGGTAACGTGATCTGTAGTTTTTATCAGCGATATTTTATATTCCCTTTTTAATCCATGGTTGTTGTTTTTTTTTGGGGGGGGGTGGTGAGTTGCACTGGGTATTTTTGTTCACCGTGTGGGATAAATAATTGGATTGGATTTCTAATATTTGTGACAAAGGCCAAGATATGGCAGAAACATTGCACCTTGGGTAACAAATAAAATGACAACAGCTTTTGTACCTTATTGGAGTCTGCCATCTGAATGCTGTGACCTGCTGTTTTTTGGCTGTCTATACATATATATATATATATATATATATATATATATATATATATATGCATTTTATTTGTAATTTTACATCGGGTTATAGTGCGTGTGAACAGGAGACCAATGCGGGGTCCGTGACTCATATATGTACCTGCAGTCCAGCGCCTGGTTCCTCTGAAGATCGTCCTCTTTCTTCTGTGAATTGCGCGCTGGAGGCGGGCCCGCCGGCTGGATTTGAATATTCATGGGCGCTGGTCACGTGAGCTCCTGTGCCTACTGAGCACTCACATGACCAGCGACCATGAATATTCAAATCCAGGCGGTAGGCTCGCCTCCAGTGCGCAATTCACAGAAGAAAAAAGCTGATCTTCAGAGGGACCGGGCACCGGACTGCAGGTACGTATATGAGTCAGGGACCCCGCATCGGTTTCCTGTTCACCCGCACTATAACCTGGTGTATTGGGTTTAGTGTGGGTGAATGGGTGATTGTTTTCCTTTAATGCTTTAATGCCTAGATGCTGCGGTTGCTATGGACTGTGGCATCCAGGAGGTTAAACAGCTGTGAGAGAAGTTATCCCTCATCCTGACGACTGTCTAGTTTTAGCTGTATTACACCTCTGCCCATGTCAGGAACTGAGCAGACCAGGAGAGGTTTTCTATGGGGATTTTCTCCTGTTCTGGACAGTCCCTGATATGGACAGAGGTCGCAGCAAAGAGCACTGTGATTTGACTAAAAAGAAATACACAACTTCCTGTGGAGCATACAGCAGCTGATAAGTACTGTAATTTACAAATCTGTATAACTATCTGTTACCGGTTGATTTGAAAAACATTTTTTTTCCCTCCGGAGTACCCCTTTAAGACAATCTAATACTTAGTACATAAACACCAAGAAATGTACATACAGTAGAATATATTAGCCCATGGCTCACTAGACATTTAGGTCACTGCATCACCCTGGTCTCGTGAGGTAGGTAAACATATGTCAGTCCAGATGGTCCACTGAGAAACTACAGATGTGATGTCCACGCTGCCATGGAGGACCAATGTTCTTTTAGTACATAATACTGTCTTAAGCCATAGGTGTCACGATTCGGCAGGCTGGAGGTGGATCCTCTGTGCCAGAGAGGGATTGACGTGGACCGTGTCGGTGGACCGGTTCTAAGTTGCTACTGGTATTCACCAGAGCCCGCCGCAAAGCGGGATGGTCTTGCAGCGGCGGTAGCAACCAGGTCGTATCCACTGGCAACAGCTCAACCTCTCTGACTGCTGAGATAGGCGCGGTACAAGGGAGTAGACAAGAGCAAGGTCAGACGTAGCAGAAGGTGGGGGCAGGCGGCAAGGTTCGTAGTCTATAGAAATAGCAGGAGGTCAGGAACACAGTAATGGTAAACACAGAAGAAGCTTTCTCTAGGCACTAAGGCAACAAGATCCAGCAAGGAAGTGCAGGGGAAGTGAGGTAATATAGCCAGGGAGCAGGTGGAAACTAATTAGGGTGATTGGGCCAGGCACCAATCATTAGTGCACTGGCCCTTTAAATCTCAGAGAGCTGGCGCGCGCGTGCCCTAGAGAGCGGAGCCGCGCGCGCCAGAGCATGACAGCCGGGGACCGGGACAAGTGAGTGACTTGGGATGCGATTCGCGAGCTGGCGTGTCCCGCCATGCGAATCGCATCCCCGCCGGCAATGTCAGTGCAGCGCTCCCGGTCAGCGGGTCTGACCGGGGCGCTGCAGGGAGAGAAACGCCGCGAGCGCTTCGGGGAGGAGCAGGGACCCGGAGCGCTCGGCGTAACTATATGCTCTTCAGGTGTTGGAGATCTGTGACTCCCAGCATGTGTGCATGCTGGGGGGGGGGGGGGGGGGGGTTTGTAGTTTTGCAACAGCTGGAGAACCACCAGTTGAAGATCAACAAGCCAGCAGTTGAAGACCAAGGCCTCTCCAGGTGTTGCAAAACCACAACTCCCAGCATGACCAGACAGCTGTTGGGAGCTCAAACCTCACAACCCCCCCCCCCCCCCCCCGCCCTTTCTTTGTTCACATAAAACAGCCTATAAGAGGTAGACGTAAATATCTGCCAAAGGACACATAGGACCAAGCCTGGTTTTTGAGCAGAACTAAAGACAACACCTTGAGTACCAGCCTTGGCCTGAGGGATAAATCTCCTTCGAGATGAAGTCCAGCGTCACTTTTACTAGCCTGAGAGGGTAGCATTTAGTCCTGGACCTCTTAGCAATCCAAAAGCTTTGTGGACCTCCGGTCTGGCTCAGACACTCTTTAACCACTCAGAGTCAACCAGTGTAAAAATGGCCCAAGGACACATAGGACCAAGCCTGGTTCTTGTGTGGAACTAGCCTACACCTTGAGTACCAGCCTTAGCCTGAGGAATGATTGTTCTTCGAGATAAAGTCCAGCATCACTTTTCCTAGCCTGAGAGGGTAGCTTTTAGTCCAGGGCCTCTTAGCAATCCAAAACCTTGGTGGACCTCCGGTCTGGCTCAGACACTCTTTAACCACTCGGAGTCAACCAGTGTAAAAATGGCCCAAGGACACATAGGACCAAGCCTGGTTCTTGTGTGGAACTAGCCTACACCTTGAGTACCAGCCTTAGCCTGAGGAATGATTGTTCTTCGAGATAAAGTCCAGCATCACTTTTCCTAGCCTGAGAGGGTAGCTTTTAGTCCAGGGCCTCTTAGCAATCCAAAACCTTGGTGGACCTCCGGTCGAGCTTGGAAATTCTCAAACCACTCGGAGTCAACCAGTGTAATACTCATCACCTTAGGTACCTCAAACATCTCAGGTACTATCATGGATCAAGTCCTGGGAAAAAAAAGTGTGGGAACTCTTATTCCACTTAAGGGCTGGTCCTGCAGGACTCTTGCTAATGGGAATGTGTTCCTGCTGTGGAAAAAGTGCAGGAACTCAGTTCCCACCCCTGTTGGACTTGAGCCCTGGGTACTATCCCGTAAGACATAGGCTGGGTTCACACTGCGGAATCTCTGGGCAGAATTTCTGCCAGAGATCGAGCCGGCGGCACTAGGACCGTGCGGACTGCATTGCCGTCCCCATAGATGGCAATGCATTTCTGGATGGATCTTTTTGGGAAATCTGCTCAGAAATGCATTGGCTAGCGAAATTCTGAAATCGGAAATTCAGTGTGAATGGGAGAGCGAAATCCCATAGAAGTCTATGGGATTTAATTTGAGGCGGAATTCCGCAAGCGGAAATTCTGCCACGTGAATAGACCCTCAGACTGTCACAAGTTATCTCTTGGACCACACACAAGAACTGCGCCTGTGCTTATGTGGATGACTTGTGTAAGGTTTCCTATTGTATTGCACTGATTTTTTGGACTGATTTTTCTATGTCCCGGTGGCCCTTATTACTTCTACACTAGTATAATACCAAGGACACCACCAAGTACCATCGGTCAGGCACTGTATGTTGACACTGTGTGGACTAAATTCCATCAAATCTGTGTAGCACCACTGCTTTTCTTTTACTGTGACCCCCAGGGTGGTGCTACAGGCCCGAGTTACATTCTAGCTACCATGACCAAAGCTTCCTACTAGGTGTGTATCTACAAGCACCAGCTGGTCCTCCCTAAAATACCCGTGTGGTGTCGGATGAGGGTAATGTGTAATTAACCATTTTGTGACGCCAGGGCGTGGTTGACCTATACACCACCTGAGGTAGACCAGCTTCTCCTGTGCCAGGCACGGGGCAAATATTACTCAGACGCAAGGTTACGGATAACTGGTTTGCTTTACTGAGGTTGGAAAGATGATACAATCCATTACAGCTCAGATTAGCGTGAAGGAGATTCAGGGGGAATTTAGGGAAGCTTATTGGCAGCGCTGGGACTTATTGGTGATTGTGCTGTATATAACTGACTTGACTTGTATTGCAGCCCACGCTATACTTTAGTGACTTGGACTTGACTAACTTGCTGGACTTGACTTGTATTATATGCCCAAGACTGTAGGGTTACCGCAAGGCGTTGACTTTAACCTGGGTAGTGGGGTTAACTGGTAGTAGATGCGTGGTTGCTGGACTAGGCCTCAGGCCTCCTTCAGGATCACCTCACAGACAGACTTCACTCCTCACCAAAATGTACCTCTGCACTGCACAGCTGAAGAGAGAGAGAGAGCTGAACCCTTACCTCACTATATATGGGAGCAATTTAGAGAGATCCCATTGGCCGGATAAGTCACCTGGTTCACCTTTGCATACTCCCACTAACAACAAGGTCCATCGCAACAGCTTTCTTAAAGTAACAAGTGCATAGAAAATACCAATACATTAACCCTTATATAACATTGCATTATATAGTGCATTATAGAGAGTTCTGAGGAGAGTGGGTCAAAGACGGACATTGAAGCAACATCTGCCACACGGGATGGGCAGTACAGAAGAACATGTGATTCTGTACTGGGTCACGACACCCATGCTGCCCTTTCCGGTGGGTCTTGACACCTACAGCAATGGTTCTCAATCTTTTTGGCGACTGTACCCCCATAATCATTACCCCCCCCCCCCCATCTTAATCCCCCTGTGCCATAATTCCCCCCTCCCTCTGATCCCCCTTTTTGCCATTATCCCTCTCTCCCCCTCCATCTTAATGCCCTTGTGGCATTATCTCTCTCCCCTCACCCATCCCCCCACCGATCCCCCTGGGCTAAAAAAAATATATATATATATGTATACATACATATATAGATATATCATCCTAGATATAACATCCTTCCCTCCCATACACTTAGTTTTTACTTATTTTTTTTACATTACCCGGGTACCGCTTGTTTAGGTACTGCTCCCAGAGTCCTGTTCCCGGAGTCCCGTTTGGCGCCGCACAGAAGGGTGATGTCCTTCTGCGCTGTGCAGCACCTCTGCGTGATGTCAGGGGACGTCACACGTCTGCCCAGGAACCACGCAGCTTCCGTAAAGAAGCCTTAGCCGCGATACTTTACTGAGAGCTGCCGCGGCCATTCCCTGCAATGCGCTGACAAATACTGGCCAAGGGGTACGCGTACCACCGGTTAAGAACCCCTGACCTACAGTATATGAGTGCTTAGCTAAGCCAAGCATTTATTTATCTTCAATGGGGGAGATTTATCAAAACCGGTCCAGAGGAAAAATTGCTGAGTTGCCCATAGCAACCAATCAGATCGCTTCTTTCATTTTTCACAGGCCTTTTTTTTTAAAATGAAAGAAGCTATCTGATTGGTTGCTATGGTCAACTAAGCAACTTTTCCTCTGGACAGGTTTTGATAAATCTCCCCCAATGACTCCTTTGGTGGTGGCTTATCTACCCAATGTGATTAACAAGAGTCCGGAGGCCCACACACACATTGGATGGTGGCCAGTACCTCCAAAATTGGCAGGTTTGGGCAACATATGTCTAATGTGTATGGGGGCCTTTATGTTTGAGAGGGACAAGCGGAATATTATATTTTAGAGGCAGGGATCTGACTTCTTAGTTACTAGTATGTGGAATGTTTCTGTTGTATTGAACCCAAAAAGCAAGGGAAATTTGGAAACTTGATTGAAACCAATGTAACTTTACCACTTTTCTTATTTCCAGTCCAGCTGCCAACTGGTCAAGTCTGTCAGGGCGTGAATAAGTCGATGTCGTTGCCTTCAAATTCATTAAGAACTGGGAATAGTTTGTCTCCGTTGATCATTTCCAAACCTCAGAGTCACTCTTTGTACTCCTTTCTGCCCGTCCTGAGACGCGAACCCCTGAGGACGACGCGCGTTCTCCCAGCCATCCCGAGCCAGCGCGTACAGAGCACAACCGAAGGCCTTACATCATCCCCCAACAAGTCCGATACCAACAACTAGCACCCAGCCCCCCTCCGTGTGTTCCATGTCTGTTCCTCTGTAGGTGGTCGGGTTTGTGGGATACGTCGTGTGAGTCATTTGTAAGTCGAATGAGTATGGTCATCACCTCTGTATTTTTTGCTATTTTTTTTTAAAAAGAAAATTTTCTAAGTTGTTATTTTGTGATCTTCCATGACCAATTATTGGAGAGATTTACAAGAAATTTATGAATTCTCTATGTTCGTAAATGTCGCTGTTTTGTTTTTTTTCTAAAATCAGATATTTGCTTTAAAAGTGTTAAATAAAATGGAAATATGCAAAGAAGTTTCTCCTCTTAATTTTATACTTTTTTGGTTTCAGCAAGATTTTCATGGGATTAATGGGGCAGACTTTATCAGACAGGGCATCAGGAGGAGGTTTAAAGGGGTAGTCCAGTGGTGAAAAACTTATCCCCTATCCTAAGGATAGGGGATAAGTTTGAGATCGCGGGGGGGTCCGACCGTTGGGGCCCCCTGCGATCTCTCTGCCCGGGGGCCAGGCTCTCCGGCCAGATAGCGGGTGTCGAAGCGGCGGCCGACACACCCCCTCAATACATCTCTATGGCAGAGCCGGAGATTGCCGAAGGCAGCGCTTCGGCTCTGCCATAGAGTTGTATTGAGGGGGCGTGTCGCCCCCCGCGATCTCAAACTTATCCCCTATCCTTAGGATAGGGGATAAGTTGTTCACCACTGGGTCACCACTGGACTACTCCTTTTAAGGGGAGATTTATCAAAACCTGTCCAGAGGACAAGTTACTGAGTCGCCCATAGCAACCATTAAGATTGCTTCACTTATTTTTACAAAAGGTTTGTGAAAAATGAAAGAAGCGATCTGATTGCTCATTGGTTGCTATGGGCAACTCGGCAACATGTCTGGCCAGGTTTTGATCAATCTCCCTCTTAGTCTCTATTGTGGGCACAGGCTGTCAGAGATGTCAGTGCTTCTGAGAGGCAAGCTGTCTCTCAGAAGCACTGACAGCCTGTGCTCACAAGAAAGACTATGGCCGACATTTATCATTGTCTTTAGACTGTTTTTTGTGTCTACAAAAGGCACAAAAAGGCGCAAACAGGGTTTATTTGCGCCTTTTTGTTCACACATTTCTGCTGATTATGAGTTGCGATCCGCTGATTTTGACAAT
This sequence comes from Hyla sarda, assembly GCF_029499605.1. Lineage (NCBI taxonomy): Eukaryota > Metazoa > Chordata > Amphibia > Anura > Hylidae > Hyla > Hyla sarda. The sequence continues at coordinate 598,819,421 of NC_079189.1, forward strand.
ACACATGATATAGAAGGGATTTATGAACTGCGCCTTTTTGTAAAAAGGCGCAAAAAAGGCGCAAAGCCACTGAAAAGTCTCTAAAACTACACCAGCCCAGACCTGGCGTAGCTTTTTGGTGTATGTGAAGAGAGAGACTTCTGAAAATGTGACCTGCACAAAATTTATCAAATTCTCTGTGACCATTTAATAAATTTGGCGCTCCTACACATTACCAGCACACACAAAAAAAAGGTGTAAAAAAATGCTTCACTTACACCTACAATGATAAATGTGGGCCTATATGCTGATATCTATCATAAGGCACCAACATAGTGAGTAGTATATAGTATAGGTCAGTGTTTTCCAACCCGGGGGTGCCTCCAGCTGCTGCAAAACTACAACTCCTAGCATGTTGGACTATATAGTAGTATATAGTATAGGTCAGTGTTTTCCAACCCGGGGGTGCCTCCAGCTGTTGCAAAACCACAACTCCCAGCATGTTGGACTCTGTTTCCCCGAAAATAAGCCCTAGCTGGATTATCAGGCTGCAATATAAGCCCTACCCCGAAAATAAGACCTAGGCAATGCCCGGGCTGCAAATATTAAAAAACAAATTTTAACTTACCTTCGTCCTACGTTCCCCCGTTGCTAAGGAACCGGTATCACTGTTCTCCGCTGCTCTTGCTGCTTCCTGGTGTTGGGAAGTCTCAGAGCCTTCAGCCTTTCACCGGCCGCAGCGATGTCCCGCCTCTGCCGATGATAGGCTGAACCCACTGTCATGTAAGAAGCCGGCCGGCTTCTTACATGACAGTGGGCTCAGCCTATCATCTGCAGAGGTGGGACATCGCTGCGGCTGGTGATAGGCTGAAGGCTCTGTGACGTTCCCATCCCCAGGAAGCAGCAATAACAACGGAGGGACCATGAGGCCGGTTCCTTAGGGAACAGAGGACGAACGTAACTTAAAGTTTGTTTTTTAATATTTGCAGCCCGGGCACAGGAATACAGAGTACAGCGCAGCGGCTGATAATTATTTGGCAGGGGGGGGGGGGAGGGGGAGAGAGAAGCAGCGCTCGCGGGTGACATACGGTACGATTAGTCCCCCGGTGTGGGGTGCAGCGCTGGGCTGATAAACCAGGGGGGGGACATTGGGGGGCAATGTACAGTATGTTGTTTAATGTACATACCGTAAATAAATAAGCCCTACCCTGAAAATAAGCCCTAGTGTGTTTTTCGTGACTAAAATTAATATAAGACCCGGTCTTATTTTCGGAGAAACACGGTAGGTCAGTATTTCCCAACCAGGGTGCCTAAAGCTGTTGCAAAACTACAACTCACAGCATGCCCGGACAGCCGTTGGCTGTCCGGGCATGCTGGGAGTTGCAGTTTTGCAACAGCTAGAGGCACTCTGCTTGGGAAACACTGGTCTAGTATATGGTGCCAAATTGGTGCCATCCCTATAGTTAAAGCATCTCAATGTCAATGTGGTGCAAGGAAAGCCAAGAGGAAGCAGAACACAATGCAGTTCTTGAACTCTGTCTACACTCGGGGATGTTCATCTCTCGCCTGACTCCATCCTCTCAATATCCCCTTCCTTTTATTTTCTTATGAGGACACATAAAGAAAAATGTCTTCCTGTGCTGCAGCCTGACAAGCGGCAGAAATCTCCTCCATAATGCATAACTACTATAAAGAAGCTTTGTACTATTATACACACGTCTCGTAATATGTGTCATAACATTCTATATCCAAAAAAGAACAATTACGTTGCGTATATAGGATTACAAAAATGTGTAAAAACAAAACAAACACACAGCACAGGACCCACACCAACCCAAGTCATTGTTGTGCTATGCAAAAATATCAAGTTTTGGTGCAAAACCTAAAAATGTGTGGCGACGGGGTGGTGCTGGCGAAAGTGTAGGGTGTATCGGTGATAACACTTAATTGTCGTGAGGCCAGGGTGCGGTTTCCTCAATGTAATAGCCCTACCGCCAGCCGTCCCACAAATGGCAGGGAGAAATAACGGAATGTCCACAGTAGATTTTATGAAGTAAACTTGAAGTAACTTTACTGTGTATTTTATGCAACGGCATGTAACAGAACAGTCTTTTGAGAGAGAGGACCGTGATACAGGTTCCTCACAGGTTTGCTGGGACTCCGGGATCAATGAGTTTTGTTTGCTAGCCACTGTGCTACTATTTTTATGAGATTTGAGTTTCTAGTAGTCACGCAGAATTCAGTGACATGAGCTTTGAATAACTCACGTTTAGTGGTTGCGGATTCCTAGGCTTTGGGCCTAGCTTGAATTGATGATTTGTGCTGAGATGTGCTTCTCTGATAATCCAGAACTAAGAGAGAGAATTTAGTGGCAGCAGCCCCTTATATATTAAGGGGGTGGGACAAAACTCATTGGTCAGCATAACCTGTAAGCCCTGACCCAGTGAACTCTGGGTATCACATGACCCAAAGGTCCTTAAACCATAATACAATTAATTTAAGGCACGTGACCTCTAAGGTCCTATACAGAGGTATTTCTATATAACATATTAAATATATATATATTTATACATTAAATACCATATATATGAGGCAACTAGGGGTTAAACCCTAAAGGAGAGCCCTATTGTCATGGAGGGGCTCTGACTGAGGGGACTTTAAACAGAGGAACAGAACCAAGTCCTGTACCGGGACACCACACATGTGAAACTTTTTTTCACCTGGGTGGAATAAGCTGAGAGGTTGCGAGTAAGTTCTGTTTTTAGGACCAGTGGACTCTTTGCATTCGAACTGATTAGATCAGACTGTATAAGGACATCCTATTTTTGTGGTCCACCAGTACCTTCCAACAGCGTGCTGCAAAAACCTGCTAGTGGTGCTGCACCATTCTGGTAGGGAAGATGGTGGTAGTATGTGCTAGGTGTCCTAGAGCGTACTAGATTGAACACAGGCCTCTAGCGATGTTTCCTTGCGGCCACTAGAGGTCTGGGGAATCCCTTCCTCTGGGAGGAGCACAATCAGTGATAACATTGTGTACGTCCCCAAAGAAGAGACTCTCCTGGACTCTAGTGGCTGCAGGAAAAAGCTGCCTGGGGCCAAGAAGCAGGAGAAGATGCCTTTGACTGGGGGGGGGGGAGGGGGGTATTTTATGAGTATTTTATTTTTTTTAAAGGGGTAGTCCAGGAAAAAACTTTTTTGATATATATATCAACTGCCTCCAGAAAGTTAAACAGATTTGTAAGTTACTTCTATTAAAAAATCTTAATACTTTCAATAATTAACAGCTGCTGAAGTTGAGTTGTTTTCTGTCTGGCAACAGTGCTCTCTGCTGACATCTCTGCTTGTCTGGGGAAGTGCATAGAGTAGAGGAGGTTTGCTATGGGGATTTGCTTCTACTCTGGACAGTTCCTGAGACAGGTGTCATCAGAGAGGACTTAGACAGAAAAGAATAGCTCAACTTCAGCAGCTCATAAGTACTAAAAGGATTAATATTTTTTAATAGAAGTAATTTACAAATCTGTTTAACTTTCTAGAGCCAGTTGATATATATAAAAAAAAGTTTTTTCCTGGATAACCCCTTTAATCTCTGGGGGGACCTACCTACAGGGATGTCATCTTACAGGACGGCCCAGCCAACAGGGGGGAAACTACAAGATGCATTTGTAAAAAGGGTGAACTACTTTCAGACTGGCCAATGCAAACTTAAAATGCAAGTTCGAGTAGCAACATCATCAATACCAGGTAACATCACCGGCCTCAACCTAGAGAAGCAGTTCCAGCCATCACATTAAGGGGGAGATAATAAAATGTTTTGACCAAATATGGCAATTATTGCTGCAGTACATTCTCAATAGTTCATGCATTTTATGTCTATATGCTTTTTATGTCTGTATATTTGAAGTAATATTTTAGTATAGTATTTTTTTTTATATATATATATATATATATATATATATATATATACAGGAATTTTTATCCTAGGTAGCCACAAGGGCCCTGTGAATTACCAAAGAAAAATAAATTTGCGCTATAATAAATTGTACATTGATAGTATCTAATCTCATCTTGACTTTGTATACTTAATCTATTTTTTACCGATTATAATATTTAATACACTGGTCTTAGTTATATTTTTTATTATATGTAATTGTAACAGTGAGCGCTCCGGTCCCCTCCTCTGTACCGGAGCACTCGCTGTCCCTGCCTCCGTCTATTGTGTCCCGGCATGTCCCGGTCAGACACACTGACCGAGAGCGCGGGGATTCCACCGGCAGGGATGCGGTTAGCGTGGCGGCTGATTTCCGCACACGCGCCGCATCCCGCATCCTCTCACCTGCAGCCCCGTCCTCCTGCGCTGCCTCTGTCTCCCGACACGCTGGCTTCATGAAATTTAAAGGGCCAGCGCACCATTGATTGGTGCCTGGCCCTCACTGCCCATATAAATGTCTCCTGCCCCTTCCTGCCCTTGCCGGATCTTTAGTGCCTTGTGTCTAATAATTTCAGGAATTTGTCAACGACATTTTCAGAGACTTGCTTTACACCTGCGTGGTCGTATACCTTGACGACATCCTCATCTTCTCCTCCAACCTGGACCAACACCGGGTCCATGTCCATCAAGTTCTTGCACGCCCTAGGAAAAATCGCCTGTATGCTAAGATCGAGAAGCGGTCCAGTCTGCCCTTCCTAGGGTACATCATTTCAGCCCAGGGTCTACAGATGGACCCCGCCAAGCTCTCAGCGGTCCTGGACTGGCCACGCCCCTCTGGACTCCGTGCCATTCAAAGATTTTTGGGGTTCGCCAATTATTATATGCAATTCATTCCCCATTATTCCACTCTGGTCTCACCCATTGTAGCTCTGACCAAAAAGGGGGCTAATCCCAAATCTTGGCCTTCTCAAGCTGAAGAGGCCTTCCAGTCATTGAAAGCCTCTTTTGCCTCTGCACCAGTACTCTCCAGACCTGATCCCACTAAGCCATTTTCCCTGGAAGTGGATGCCTCCTCCGTGGGAGCTGGAGCCATACTTACCCAGAAGTCACCCAGGGGCAAGACACTCTCTTGCGGATTCTTCTCCAAGACCTTCACTCCCGCTGAGAGAAATTATTCTATTGGTGATAGGGAACTGTTGGCCATAAAATTGGCACTCGAGGAGTGGAGGCACCTTCTCGAGGGCTCCACCCACCCTGTGAGTATTTTCACGGACCACAAGAACCTTGCCTATCTCCAATCTGCACAAAGGTTGAATCCATGTCAGGCTCGCTGGTCCTTGTTCTTTGCTCGTTTTAATTTTGTGATAAATTTTCGTCCCAGGAGCAAGAATATCAGGGCTGATGCCCTTTCCCGCTCTTCCGACGTGCTGGGCGACGAGGTAATTCCTCAGCATATAATTCCGCCTGAGCGCCTAATTGCCGCTGCTCCAGTGGAACTACGCTCTCTTCCCCCAGGCAAGTCCTATGTGCCTCCACGTCTGCGTTTACGAGTCCTCAAGTGGGGCCATGCCTCTTTATTTGCAGGTCATCCTGGAGTACAGAAGACTCTTCAACTTATCTATCAAAGATGCTGGTGGTCTACTATGGAGAGAGATGTCTCGGATTACATCCAAGCTTGCATGATTTGTGCTCGGGACAAGTCGCCTCGCCAGAAGCCTGCTGGTCTCCTCTTGCCTCTCCCTTTTCCTGAGGTCCCGTGGTCCCACATCGCCATAGACTTTGTTACCGATCTCCTCCCATGGAATGACGGTCATTTGGGTCGTAGTTGATCGCTTCTCGAAGATGGCTCACTTCATACCTCTGCCTGGTCTTCCATCTGCACCAGTCTTAGCCAAACAGTTTTTCCAGCATATTTTTCGCCTCCACGGTCTTCCCAAGCACATTGTCTCTGTCCGTGGGGTACAATTTGTCTCCAAATTTTGGAGGGCTCTTTGTGGTCAACTCGGGGTCAAGTTGGACTTCTCATCTTCCCATCATCCTCAGTCCAATGGCCAGGTGGAACGGGTGAATCAAATTTTGGGAGACTATCTACGCCACTTCGTGTCCTCACGCCACAGTGACTGGTCTGATCTGCTTCCCTGGGCAGAATTTTCTTATAATTACAAACAATCCTCTGCCTCTAACAAGTCTCCATTTTTTGTAGTTTTTGGTCGTCACCCTCTTCCACCTCTGCCGCTGTCCTCCTCTTCTCCCGTACCGGCTGTTGACGACCTTGTCTGAGATTTCGCTTCCATCTGGCGAGAGACCCGCTCTGCCCTCCTCAAAGCCTCTGCCCGTATGAATTCCCAGGCAGACAAGAGACGCAGAGTCCCTCCGGATTTTTTTCCTGGTGACCAAGTTTGGCTCTCCTCCAAATATATCCGATTTAGGGTTCCAAGCTACAAATTGGGTCCCCTCTACTTGGGACCCTATAAAATCAAGAAGCGAATCAATCCAGTATCCTACCAACTCCATCTTCCTTCCTCCCTCAGGATCCCCAACTCGTTCCATATCTCCCTCCTAAAACCTGCCATCTTTAATCGCTTCTCCCCCAAGGTTCCTACTCCTACCCCTGTGACCGGCACTACGGACGTATTCTCTGTCAAGGAGATTTTGGCAAATAAGTTCATTCGGGGGAGAAGATTTTTTCTGGTCGACTGGGAGGGCTGCGGTCCTGAGGAAAGATCTTGGGAGCCTGAGGAAAACATCTTAGACCGCAGCCTCATCCTCAGTTTCCTTGGTACCAAAAGGAGGGGGAGACCAAAGGGGGGGGGGGGTACTGTAACAGTGAACGCTCCGGTCCCCTCCTCTGTACCGGAGTGCTCGCTGTCCCTGCCTCCGTCTATTGTGTCCCGGCGCATCCCGGTCAGACACACTGACCGAGAGCGCGGGGATTCCACCGGCAGGGATGCGTTAGCGTGGCGGCTGATTCCCGCACACGCGCCACATCCCGCATCCTCTCACCTGCAGCCCCATCCTCCAGTGCTGCCTCTGTCTCCCGGCGCGCGCGTCCCCGCTCCATAGGGCGCGCACGCGCTGGCTTCATGAAATTTAACAGGGCCAGCGCACCATTGATTGGTGCCTGGCCCTCACTGCCCATATAAATGTCTCCTGCCCCTTCCTGCCCTCGCCGGATCTTTAGTGCCTTGTGCCTAGTGAAAGCGTTCCTATTGTTCTGTGTTGCCCTTACCTGTTGCTGACCCGTTGCCCGTGACTACCGCTAGTGAACCCGTTCTGCCTGCCCTGACCTGTTGCCTGACTGTCGCCTGTGAACCTGAGCCGCCTGCCCTGACCTCTTCTACGTCTGTCTACGCTTCTGCCTGCTCCCACTGTGCCGTGCCATTCTCAGCTACCAGAGGGGTCGAGTCGCTATCGGGTGGAAAGACCTGGGGGCTACCTGCCGCAGCAAGACCATCCCGCTTTGCGGCGGGCCCTGGTGAAGACCAGTAGTCCCTAAGACTCCGTTCCCCTGGTACGGACCACGTCATTGCCCCTCTGGTTCAGTGGATCCACCTCCTGTCACCTGACCGGTACATTACAGTAATTAATTAATGCATGTGATATAGTGGATAAACAACACATAGTATTGCAACTTTGACTCTAGATATTTGTGACTTTGAGCACCCACAATTTATTTATACTCTTCATTTATTTAGTTTTGGCCATTGGGGGTGTGGGTGGCGAGTTGGCCAGCTCAGTCCTAGGGGAGATAAGAGTGATTAGAGCCTCTGATATACGTATTTATTTAAATATGGCAATTAATTTGATCCTTTTGTATGGGCCGCGAATGGTCATATAAATTTCTACCCCTGGCTTAGATACATCATCATTTTCTGGTTGGTTGAGGGTTCATCTGCCAGGATCCCACTGGCTCTGAGTATGAAGGGTCCACATGTAGGTTTAGCGCTGCAGCCCCTTCATTGTAGCACAGCCCCATTCAGTCTCCATTCTTAGGATCAGTGGTATCCTCAGCACTCAGACCCCACCGATCAGAAAATGATGGGATATGTTAGCAATGTGATGGGGAACCCAATTGAGGGGTAACATTATTGCTCCGCTCCCTTTATTAAGGCCTGTCCCTCAGTTGATGTTAAAGGGGTACTCCTCTGGAAAATATTAATTTTTTATTAACTGGTACCAGAAAGCTAAACAGATTTGTAAATTACTTCTATTTAAAAATCTTAATCCTTCCAGTACTTATCAGCTTCAGTATGTTGCACAGTTTGCTTTCTGTCTGACCACAGTGCTCTCTGCTGACACCTCTGTCCATTTTAGGAACTGTCCAGAGTAGGAGCAAATTCCCATAGCCAACTATCCTGCTCTGGACAGTTCCTAAAATGGACAGAGGTGTCAGCAGAGAGCACTGTGGTCTGTCAGAAAGGAAATTCAAAAAGGAAAGAACTTCCTGTGCAACATACAGCAGCTGATAAGTACTGGAAGGATTAAGATTTTTTTTAATAGAAGTAATTTACAAATCTGTTTAACTTTCTGGCACCAGTTGATTTAAAAAAATAATGTTTTCCAGAGGAGTACCCCTTTAATGGCAGGACTCGAGTCCTGCAGGAACCCATGGGAATGGAGTTCCTGCACTTTTTCCACAGCATAAACACTGTTCCCATTAGCCCCTGAGAGGAAATCTGGGGTGAGTTCCCACACTTTCTTTTCCAGGACTTGACAATTGGTTAAGGGGACCAAAGATTGATTCCTGTCTCCTGATCCAGATGTATTCACCTGTTGGGTTAGGTTTGTGAGATGTTTTCGCTGTGGGTTTATGTTGGGTTTATGTTGTATCAATGTTTTTGTAATTGTGCCAAGAATGTAGTGGAAACAAACCGTGAAAAGCTTCGGTGCCAGCTCAGGATATGCTATTTCCTGCCACATTGTCCATAGTAAGACGTTATTCTTAGCTCAGCTTCTCGTGCTGCTTCTATTTCCTATCTGCTAAGAATCTCCAGGGAACAAAGAACAAAGTGACCATCGCCCAGACGTAAGCTGAAGCCCGAGGGCCCCAATGCAAAATCTCCAAGCGGGCCCCTACTGTACCATTTATAGCACAGGTGCACAGGAGGGTTCGGTGTGTAGTGCCCTATACAGTGACCCCTTGACCTACGATGGCCCCGACATACGATAATTTCAACATACGATGGCCTCTCAGAGGTCATATTGAAGGCAGCATCAACATATGATGCTTTTGTATGTCGGGGCCATCGCATAAACGGCTATCCGGCAGCGCAGACTGCTTCAGCTGCCCCCGGATAGCCGTTTACGGTGCCCCGTGTGCTCCGGTGACGTCTCTTACCTGTCCTCGGGGCTCCGGCGCGTCCTCTTCGGGATCCTCTGCATCGTCGGCGCTCTCCATCGTCGTCATCACGTCGCTGCGCACGCCGTCCCGTCATCCAATAGGTGCGGAGTGCGTAGCGACGTGATGGTGGCGACGGAGAGCTCGGATGCCGGGGAAGCGGAGGCCTTGCTGGAGCGTCGGGGACTTCCCGGAACACGGCGACAGCGATGGACGGCGACATCCAGGGCACCGGTGACGAGCGGTGACGGTCCGGAGCAGCGGGGACATACGAGTATAACCTCCAATACCAGTGGTCTTCAACCTGGGGACCTCCAGATGTTGCAAAACTACAACACCCAGCATGCTGGGTGTTGTAGTTTTGCAACATCTGGAGGTCCGCAGGTTGTAGACCACTGTCCTATACTTTACATTGCACGGATCCCTCAACATACGATGGTTTCAGCAAACGATGGTCCGTTTGGAACGGATTACCATCATATGTTGAGGGGCCTCTGTAGTGTCCGTTCTGCCAGCAGCACCCTTGCATGGTTCTCTAGGAAGGATTCCAAGGACTCGGTCCAGCCTTGTCATGGATATACAGTATATCTGGTAAATTCTCATCCCGCCGCTGGGGACCCCCCGTGATCTTGCACGCCGCACCCCATTTATAATCAGTCCCCAGAGCGTGTTCGCTCCGGGTCTGATTACTGTCGATCACGGGCCGGAGCGATGTGACGTCAAACCTCCGCCCCCGTGTGACGTCACGCTCCGCCCCTCAATGCAAGCCTACGGGAGGGGGCGTGACAGCTGTCATGCCCATCCCATAGGCTTGCATTGAGGGGGGCGGAGCGTGAGGTCACACGGGGGCGCAGGCGTGACGTCACACGCCACCGGCCCTGTGGTCGCCGGTAATCAGACCAGGAGCGAACACGCTCCGGGAACTGATTATAAACGGGGTGCGGCTTGCAAGATCACGGGGGGTCCCCAGCGGCAGGACCCCTGCGATCAGGCATCTTATCCCCTATCCTTTGGATAGGGGATAAGATGTCTAAGCACCGGAGAACCCCTTTAAAGGGGTTGTGCGCTGCCCTGACTTTTGGAGCTCCGCTCACAGCGTCCGGAAGTTCAATGCTCCGAACACTGTGTGCGGGATTCCGTGTTCGCAGCCGCCGGGCGTGACGTTACGCCCGGCCCCTCGCGACGTCTTGCCCGCCCACTCAACGAAAGTCTATGGGAAGGGTGCGCGACCGCTGTCATGCCCCCTTCCCATAGACTTTGGTAGAGGGGGCGGGTGTGACATCACGAGGGGGCGGGCGAGACGTCACGAGGGGGCGGGCGAGGGGCCGGGCGTGACGTCACGCCCGGCGTCCGCGAACACGGAAGCCCGCACACAGCGTTCGGAGTAATGAATCCGGACGCTGTGAGCGGAGCTCCGAAAATTAGGGCAGCGCACAACCCCTTTAAGCACTTTCGTATTTTCCACCTCACCTTCTAAAAATCAGAACGCTTTCAATTTTGCACCTACAGACTCATATGAGGGCTTGTTTTTTGTACCACCAATTATACTTTGTAATGACATCAATCATCTCACCCAAAAATTTAAGTCGGCACCAGAAAAAAATTATTTGTGGAGCAAAATTTAAAAAAACAAAACACTATTTTGTAACTTTTGGGGGATTCCGATTCTACGCAGTGCACTTTTCGGTAAAAATTACACCATATATTCTGTAGGTCCATACGGTTACAATGCTACCCAATTCATATAGTATTTTTTTCCTACTTTAAAAAATATTTTAAAAACATGCACCAAAATTTGTATGTTTAAAATTGTCATCTTCTGACCCCTATAACTTTTTTATTTTTCTGTATATGGGGCGGTATGAGGGCTCATTTTTTGCACCTTGATCTGAAGTTTTTATCAGTACCATGATTGTTTTGATGGGACTTTTTGCTCACTTTTTATAAAATTTTTTAGGGTATACAAACTTTACGCAATTTTAGACTTTAGATTTTTTTTACGTTTACACCATTGCCCGTGCATTAACATTATATTTTTTATAGTTCGGACATTTATGCACGCGGCGAAACCACATATGTTTATTTTTATTTACATATAATTTTTTTTATGGGAAAAGGGGGGTGATTCAAACTTTTATTTAGGAAGGGGTTAAATCATATTTATTCACTTTTTTTCCCCCCCATAGGAACTATTACATGCAATCCTTTGATTGCATACACTGAACAATGCTATGCCATAGCATAGCATTGATCAGTGTAATCTGTGCTCGATTGCTCCAGTCTGGATCTCAGGCTTGGAGCAATTGAGCGACGATCGGACAGCGAGGAGCAAGGTAAGGCGCCTCCCGCTGTCCTCTCAGCTGTTCGGGACCCCACGGCGGTCCCGAACAGCTCCGCTTCGCTATCCGGCAATATTTTTTCCTGGTTTAATACCGGACATCAGCCCGATTGCCGATGTCCAGTATTAGCTGATAACAACCGGGACCCAGCAGGAACAAAGCGCGCTCAGCTACTGAATGTGCTTCACATAACGGTAGCCGGCCGCGGATGTAAATATACGTCCTTGGTCGTTAAGGTGTTAAACATACTTCAACCGCAGCTCAACTTTCATTTTACTAGAGCTGGGATTGGTTGCTATGGGTATAATACACTTCCTGTCCATAGCAACCAATGTGTTTTGCCCATAGCAACCACAGCTCAGCTTTCACATCTTAATGAGCTCTTGTAAAATGAAAGTTGAGCTATGAAAAATCACCCGGTCACCGACAGACCCTATGCAAGTGAATGGGGGCTGATAGGAGAGGGGGGGCGATCGGACCCTTAACAGGGCGGTGCAAACGGCCGTGTGAACCCAGCCTAACCTTGGCAATTTTTGGATTATCTCCCCTGAGTGTATACCCTGCACCTTACTATTATACAATCAGTAGATTTGGTTTCCAGTACCACCTCTACGCTGATGACACCCAACTCTATACCTCTTCCTCCAACATCACCCCTGCACTCCTACAGAATACCAGTGACTGTCTCTCTGCCGTCTCAGACATCATGTCCTCTTTATATCTGAAACTAAATCTTTCTAAAACAGAACTTCTTGTTTTTTTCTCCATCAACTGATACTGTACCTAACACTGACATTTCCATCTCGGTATGTGGTACTACCATAACTCCCGGGCAGCAGGCTCGCTGTCTTGGAGTTATACTTGACTCTGATCTGTCTTTCACTCCCCATATTCAGTCTCTTTCACGTTCTTGTCACCTGCATCTCAAAAACATTTCCAGAATCCGCCCGTTTCTCACTACTGAAACTGCTAAAACTCTCATTATTGCTTTGATTCACTCCCGCCTCGACTACTGTAACTCTTTACTAATTGGCCTTCCCTTCTCCAAACTCTCTCCTCTCCAGTCCATCCTTAATGCCGCAGCCAGACTCATCTTCATCTCCAGCCGCTACACCGACGCCTCCTCCCTGTGCCAGTCACTACACTGGTTACCAATTCAGTCCAGAATACAGTACAAAATCCTCAGTCTCACACACAAAGCTCTCCACAATGCTGCACCTCCCTACATCTCCTCTCTCATCCCCGTCTACCATCCTACACGTTCTCTCCGATCTGCTAATGATCTCACACTAACATCTTTTATAATCCGAACTTCTCACTCCCGTCTCCAAGACTTCACTCGTGCTGCACCGGTTCTCTGGAATGCTATCCCTCAATCCCTCAGACTCAACAACAACATCCATAGTTTCAAGCGTGGCCTAAAAACACATCTCTTCAGACAGGCCTATAACAGTCTCTAATTGGCCTCAACATATCCTCAACATATCCCCAACATATCCCAAACATATCCTCAACATATCCTCAACATATCCCCAACATATCCCCAACATATCCCCAACATATCCTCAACATATCCCCAACATATCCTCAACATATCCCAAACATATCCTCAACATATCCTCAACATATCCCCAACATATCCCCAACATATCCCCAACATATCCCCAACTTATCCCCAACATATCCCCAACATATCCCCAACATATCCCCAACATATCCTCAACATATCCTCAACATATCCCCAACATATCCACAACATATCCTCAACATATCCCCAACATATCCCCAACATATCCTCAACATATCCTCAACATATCCCCAACATATCCCCAACATATCCCCAACATATCCTCAACATATCCTCAACATATCCCCAACATATCCACAACATATCCACAACATATCCCCAACATATCCCCAACATATCCCCAACATATCCCCAACATATCCCCACACCTCTTGTTTGAATAGTTATTGTGTAATATGTCTGATACTTGTCTTTGTTTGTACCCCATAATTGTAAGCGCTGCGGAATCTGTAGGCGCTATATAAATAAATAAAATAAATAAAATGTGGCAAAAACATGCAATGTACATCCCACTGTTTTCAATAAGAAAACTTGAAATACATGGGAATAACTGACATGCGACACAATGCCCGATATACATAATGGGGTTAATCCACGTCGGCTTCTCACGTGAGGTGTTTTTATTAGATGTTTGATAAAGCTTGAGATTTTAAGAAATCTGGAGCTGAAGGCCGATCATTTCTTCTGTTCTTCGGTCTCCAACTATGCGGGACCTGGACGTAGACATGGACTTTTGTTCTTATCTTATAGAATCTGTTACGCAACATAAAAACTTGTAGTGTTCATTCACTGACAGCAAGAAAAGATGTTAAAAGGGCTTGTACACAAGGCCTACTCATCGCCAGTTTGTGGCAACCAGAGGCCGGGAAGTCAAAAAACAGCTACGATGGCCGTCTTACGGAATGTGCATAATTGACATGAATGGGAATTGCGTAAATGGCGTGGCACTGGGAGCTGCAAACAGGTTGGGAAGTCATATTTAGGCTTTGTGGGCAAACCCTTAAAAGTTGGTAGGGGATTGAGAAAAGAGGTACTGTATATTCCACTGTTGCAGAGTCTATATATTGGGGCACTGTGTGGCATAGTTACTGTGTGGCACTGATATATATAAGGGGCATTGTGTGGCACTGCTACATATTGGGGCACTACAAAGCACATTTATTACAGTAAGATTCCGTTTTACAGTAAGTAGAGGTAAGTACTATATGAGGTTATGGCCCTGACCATGGCCTTTATGTGAGGATCCCTGACCATGGCCCCTATGTGAGGATCCCTGACCATGGCCCCTATGTGAGGATCCCTGACCATGGCCCCTAAGTGAGGATCCCTGACCATGGCCTCTATGTGAGGATCCCTGACCATGGCCCCTATGTGAGGATCCCTGACCATGGCCCCTATGTGAGGATCCCTGACCATGGCCCCTATCTGAGGATCCCTGACCATGGCCTCTATGTGAGGATCCCTGACCATGGCCCCTATGTGAGGATCCCTGACCATGGCCTCTATGTGAGGATCCCTGACCATGGCCTCTATGTGAGGATCCCTGACCATGGCCTCTATGTGAGGATCCCTGACCATGGCCCCTATGTGAGGATTCCTGACCATGGCCTCTATGTGAGGATCCCTGACCATGGCCTCTATGTGAGGATCCCTGACCATGGCCTCTATGTGAGGATCCCTGACCATGGCCCCTATGTGAGGATCTCTGACCATGGCCTCTATGTGAGGATCCCTGACCATGGCCTCTATGTGAGGATCCCTGACCATGGCCTCTATCTGAGGGTCTCTGACCATGGCCTCTATGTGAGGATCCCTGACCATGGCCTCTATGTGAGGATCCCTGACCATGGCCTCTATGTGAGGATCCCTGACCATGGCCTCTATGTGAGGATTCCTGACCATGGCCTCTATGTGAGGATCCCTGACCATGGCCTCTATGTGAGGATCCCTGACCATGGCCTCTATGTGAAGATCCCTGACCATGGCCTCTATGTGAGGATCCCTAACCATGGCCTCTATGTGAGGATCCCTGACCATGGCACCTATGTGAGTGTGGTGGCCCAGTATGGGAAGTGTTACCCCGTACCCTTGCTGCCCTGTCCGGCAGCCTCCCTTCAGTGTCCCATGGGCTCCCTTGTACTTGTTTCCCCTCTGTACCTATGTTCCGCATTGTAATGTATTATAAAATGTCTTGTTGCTTTAAGAGTTGTACCATCTGATATGTCATGTGATTGTTACCCAGGAGGTATTAGTGACCAGGTACCCCAAGAGTGACCTATGGGCTCCCTGCTAGTCTCACCCATATAAGCCCTGGGTGGAGCTTCTCTCTCTTTGATCTCTGCTCTTCTGCTGAGGTCCAGTGAGGATCCCTGACCATGGCCTCTATGTGAGTATCCCTGACCATGGCCTCTATGTGAGGGTCTCTGACCATGGCCTCTATGTGAGTATCCCTGACCATGGCCTCTATGTGAGGGTCTCTGACCATGGCCTCTATGTGAGTATCCCTGACCATGGCCTCTATGTGAGGATCCCTGACCATGGCCTCTATGTGAGGGTCTCTGACCATTGCCTCTATGTAAGGATCCCTGACCATGGCCTCTATGTGAGGATCACTGACCACGGCCTCTATGTGAGGATCTCTGACCATGGCCTCTATGTGAGGATCCCTGACCATGGCCTCTATGTGAGGATCCCTGACCATAGCCTCTATGTGAGGATCCCTGACCACGGCCTCTATGTGAGGATCCCTGACCACGGCCCCTATGTGAGGATCCCTGACCATGGCCTCTATGTGAGGATCCCTGACCATGGCCTCTATGTGAGGATTCCTGACCATGGCCTCTTTGTGAGGATCCCTGACCATGGCCCCTATGTGAGGATCCCTGACCATGGCCCCTATGTGAGGATCCCTGACCATGGCCTCTATGTGAGGATTCCTGACCATGGCCTCTTTGTGAGGATCCCTGACCATGGCCCCTATGTGAGGATCCCTGACCATGGCCCCTATGTGAGGATCCCTGACCATGGCCTCTATGTGAGGATCCCTGACCATGGCCTCTATGTGAGGATCCCTGACCATGGCCTCTATGTGAGGATCCCTGACCATGGCCCCTATGTGAGGATCCCTGACCATGGCCCCTATGTGAGGATCCCTGACCATGGCCTCTATGTGAGGATCCCTGACCATGGCCTCTATGTGAGGATCCCTGACCATGGCCTCTATGTGAGGATCCCTGACCATGACCCCTATGTGAGGATCCCTGACCATGGCCCCTATGTGAGGATCCCTGACCATGGCCTCTATGTGAGGATCCCTGACCACGGCCTCTATGTGAGGATCCCTGACCACGGCCTCTATGTGAGGATCCCTGACCACGGCCCCTATGTGAGGATCCCTGACCATGGCCTCTATGTGAGGATCCCTGACCACGGCCTCTATGTGAGGATCCCTGACCACGGCCTCTATGTGAGGATCCCTGACCACGGCCTCTATGTGAGGATCCCTGACCACGGCCTCTATGTGAGGATCCCTGACCATGGCCTCTATGTGAGGATCCCTGACCATGGCCTCTATGTGAGGATCCCTGACCATGACCCCTATGTGAGGATCCCTGACCACGGCCTCTATGTGAGGATCCCTGACCATGGCCTCTATGTGAGGATCCCTGACCATGGCCTCTATGTGAGGATCCCTGACCATGGCCTCTATGTGAGGATTCCTGACCATGGCCTCTATGTGAGGATCCCTGACCATGACCCCTATGTGAGGATCCCTGACCACGGCCTCTATGTGAGGATCCCTGACCATGGCCTCTATGTGAGGATTCCTGACCATGGCCTCTATGTGAGGATTCCTGACCATGGCCTCTATGTGAGGATCCCTGACCATGGCCCCTATGTGAGGATCCCTGACCATGGCCCCTATGTGAGGATCCCTGACCATGGCCTCTATGTGAGGATCCCTGACCATGGCCTCTATGTGAGGATCCCTGACCATGGCCTCTATGTGAGGATCCCTGACCATGACCCCTATGTGAGGATCCCTGACCATGGCCCCTATGTGAGGATCCCTGACCATGGCCTCTATGTGAGGATCCCTGACCACGGCCTCTATGTGAGGATCCCTGACCACGGCCTCTATGTGAGGATCCCTGACCACGGCCCCTATGTGAGGATCCCTGACCATGGCCTCTATGTGAGGATCCCTGACCACGGCCTCTATGTGAGGATCCCTGACCACGGCCTCTATGTGAGGATCCCTGACCATGGCCTCTATGTGAGGATCCCTGACCACGGCCTCTATGTGAGGATCCCTGACCACGGCCTCTATGTGAGGATCCCTGACCACGGCCTCTATGTGAGGATCCCTGACCATGGCCTCTATGTGAGGATCCCTGACCATGGCCTCTATGTGAGGATCCCTGACCATGGCCTCTATGTGAGGATCCCTGACCATGACCCCTATGTGAGGATCCCTGACCACGGCCTCTATGTGAGGATCCCTGACCATGGCCTCTATGTGAGGATCCCTGACCATGGCCTCTATGTGAGGATCCCTGACCATGGCCTCTATGTGAGGATTCCTGACCATGGCCTCTATGTGAGGATCCCTGACCATGACCCCTATGTGAGGATCCCTGACCACGGCCTCTATGTGAGGATCCCTGACCATGGCCTCTATGTGAGGATTCCTGACCATGGCCTCTATGTGAGGATCCCTGACCATGGCCTCTATGTGAGGATCCCTGACCACGGCCTCTATGTGAGGATCCCTGACCATGGCCTCTATGTGAGGATTCCTGACCATGGCCTCTATGTGAGGATCCCTGACCATGGCCTCTATGTGAGGATCCCTGACCATGGCCTCTATGTGAGGATCCCTGACCATGGCCTCTATGTGAGGATTCCTGACCATGGCCTCTATGTGAGGATCCCTGACCATGGCCTCTATGTGAGGATCCCTGACCACGGCCTCTATGTGAGGATCCCTGACCATGGCCTCTATGTGAGGATTCCTGACCATGGCCTCTATGTGAGGACACCGCATCGTCCCTCCACCATCTGCTTTCCCAGTGAGAGCTTCAGGGATTCCAGTCACTGACAGCGAGAGGGGGAAGGGGCTGAGATTTCTGGAAAGTCCCTCCTAAAAAAAAAATCCATCTTTATGGTCTTCAGCACAATCCTTATCGGATTTCTGCTTCTCTACCTACTGAGACAGAGCATAACCTTCCGTGAAGAGAGCAAAGGCTGCGAATGCGATTTGGGGAAATTGTGTTTTGTTTGTAAAACTAAAATGAATTAAAAATGACTAATGTGATAAAATTTACTTGATTTAAAAAAATTATTAATAAAAAAAATCTAAATAAATAAAAATAATAAATATATATATATATATATATATATATATATATATATATATATATTTTTTATTTTTTTGGAAGAAAAACTAAACAAAAGAAAAAATTTAGTGTATGCAATTAACCTATAGATGTGACAAACACTGAATCTTCTCCAACCTATGGCTCTCCAGCTGCTTCACAACTACAACTCCCAGCATGGCCTGACAGCCTGCGGCTGTCAGGCCATGCTGGGAGTTGTAGTTTTGCATCAACTTTTTAGAGCAACTCACTTACATTTACGAGCTGGAAGAGGAGAATTAATTGCAAAATGGACAACTCCATTAAAATGTGTGGAAGAAATTCTCCACAGAAACGTTGCCACTTGGGATTTTACTCTAATAGTTACATTTTGACATCAATGTGCTCTGAAACATTTCCGCATGGAATACACAGAAGAATACAGGGGTGAATTAGTACAATTGTATACAGTCTGGACAATGCTCTGTGAGCTAAAAAGCCTGGACTCCAGACTGATACATTGTACATAGCTAGTCCTGGACAATGCTCATTCACGGACTATAAACATTAATCATGGCAATGGTGATCAATTGGAATTTAAAGTCTGTTTAGCAGCGGTAAAACTACCTTTTATTCATTCCACTCCTTTAATATAAAAATACTGTCAGGGCGGCCAAAATACCGGCTGTGCCGGTAAAACTCTGGCCAGGTGGCAACCCTACCTATAAGTGTCGGCCCTGTGCCTCCTGTCATCTCCTCAGATCTGGGGAATACTGGAAAACCCCTCTGAAGACTTTCCTGTAATAAGGAGGCCTCAGTCCCGGTGAAAACCTCAGAAGGGTAAATACATTTTCATCTTAGTTTTGCTTTTTTATTATGGCAGAGGAATGGGAGTATATATTGTATTATGTTGGGGAATGTGTTCATGTCCGTCTGTTGCAAGAAATGTATTTGCAGGAAAAGAAACACATGTTCCTCCACATCCCTACAGATTCTTCCCTCCGGGGCTTCATGGTGGTTAAAGGTTCAGTACGACACAGAGAAGATCTCCATACGGAAGATCCTGACCTTCTCAATCATAGTCAGTATCTTCAGTCCTTCCTTATAGACAGGGACACGTTTACAGGAGGAGTAATAGTAGTAACTTCCGTTCTGTACCTGACACTATCTTGGGCCCCTTTTTGTCTTAAAATGATAAGTAGTAGTATATGGGTGCTGATCTTCTCATCCTTCCAAAGTTCATCCTTCTGTGCTAACCACTAGAATAGAAAGAGGAATTACAGCTGTTGAGTTGCGCAAATGGTTCAGCACCTGGAGCTTCACGTAACTCTGAAAGTCAATGGGAGTTCAGTGTCCGACCATGTCTGTCGGACGCAAACAGACTGGACATGGCAGGGCAGATGTCTTTTTCCCTTTGTGGGAAAATCCCTTTTAAGGGTACGTTTCCACTTGCCGTATTTTGCTGCGTATTTGCTGCTGCGTATTTTCTTTCCCATTGAAGTCAATGGGTAGCAAAATATGCAGCTGATTTTGCTTCCCATTGACTTTAATGGGTAGGAAAATACGAAGCAGCAAATACGCAGCAAAATACGGCAAGTGGAAACGTACCCTAAAGGTCCGTTCACACCTACATAATCCACAGCGGAATCTCAGCAGCGTCTGTATGTACGTGTGAAGTACCGAGAGAGTTCCTAGGAAAAAAGTTTCCGCTCATACACTCATTTAGGAACGTTTCTGACATGGAATTCTTCTAAGTGATTGTTTGCGTTTTGCTAATTGTAAAACATGAAATGTTGTATATGTGGTTGTCTGTCCCTTCCAACAGGTTTACGTTGGACAGACAACACAAGAATTGCGCAAACATGTGCAGAAGCACTTGTCCACCATTTCCCTGGCCGAGAGAGACTTCAAGAGGGACTATACATTGACGTCAGTGGTGGCACATTTCAGGAGCCAACACTCTGGTAAGCCTCGTGGTATGAGGGTAGTGGGGCTAGAAAAACTTTTGTGTGGGGTGCGTGGAGGAGATGTGGTGAGTCTCTTGCTGCAGCACGAGTCTAGATGGATATTTGACACTGTTGCACCAGACGGACTCAACGAGGAATTAACCTTTACTGGTTTCTTGGGCTGAGTTTTTTCATGCATTTACTGTATATAATCTTAATTTTTTCTATATATTTAGAAGTACATTTTTCTATTTTATTTTTTGTTTACTTTATTAATATTTTCATTTTATTTTAATTATTTTTTCCTTTCCTGTTTGATGTGTTCCTCAATCACATATTTTTTTACACAATTTTTATTTCACATAAAAAAAAATTCTCACGTTGCACCATTCACGCTCCTTTATACACACATAGCTTCATTCTATTTTACGTTATTTTTCTACACATACATTAGTTGATATACACATGGTCCTCATACACTATATTTATCACTCACATATCCTCATCATTTATCATATAGTGCATTCACATACAGTCATCACACCCCTTCTTCTTTTTTTTATCCTCATACCAGTACAGTAGAGACAGCTTCTGAACAAACTTACCGATAGTCAAGTTCTATCACAGTTTGATTGTACGTTCACAACATTCCTGCGGAAAGGCAAGGGGATCTACACATGGCTCTTATGGAGGACAGTTATGTGCAACATTGTGTTCAGGATACACAGAAACATAGAATGTGTTGGCAGATAAGAACCATTTGGCCCATCTAGTCTGCCCAATAATCTGAATACTATGAATAGTCCCTGGCCCTATCTTATATGAAGAATAGCCTTATGCTTATCTCTATCTTATATGAAGGATAGTCTTATGCTTATCCCATGCATGTTTAAACTCCTTCACTGTATTTGCAGCGGCCACTTCTGCAGGAAGGCTATTCCATGCATCCACTACTCTCTCAGTAAAGTAATACTTCCTGATATTACTGCAGAAACCTTTGCCCCTCTAATTTAAAACTATGTCCTCTTGTGGTAGTTTTTCTTCTTTTAAATATGCTCTCCTCCTTTACCATGTTGATTCCCTTTATGTATTTAAAATTCTCTATCATATCCCTCTGTCTCTTCTTTCTTCCAAGCTATACATGTTAAGGTCCTTTAACCTTTCCTGGTACGTTTTATCCTGCAATCCAGGTACTAGTTTAGTATCTTCTCTGAACTCTCTCTAGAGTATCTATATCCTTCTGGAGATACAGCCTCCAGTACTGCGCACAATACTCCAAGTGAGGTCTCACCAGTGTTCTGTACAGCGGCATGAGCACTTCTCTTTCTACTGCTTATACCTCTCCCTATACATCCAAGCATTCTGCTAGCGTTTCCTGCTGCTCTATTACATTGTCTTCCTACCTTTTAAGTCTTCTGAAATAATTACTCCTAAATCCCAGATGGACTTATATTACCTAAATGGACTTATCATTGGATAAGCTATAAGTAAGGGATACCACACGATGGACCTTCCTTACTTAAGGACTTCTGTGTGGGAATAAAGAGAGGTGGATTGGAGGTGGCCACCTTATCATGGATCTCATTGTGCAGTACCTCTATGGACCAAATTTTGATTGCAGGATGCATTATCTTGTAATAATTATTATGGTACCCTGTGTTCATGAAAAATGGAGTCTCATGTTGTCCTAGATATTATATATGTATATATGGTAACATAATTTTTTTTTTATTTCCACCACGTAACACACAGGTCTTCCTGAGTTCTAGTGACTCTGTATTGTTTACATTTTTGAGATATAGGTGATTTTTCAAAATTTCCACCATCCACATTAGCATGTTATTGGCACTCATCCACTACCACATTAGCTGTGGCTTTGTTGATGATAGTCCATTGTTAGGGTCACGGTAGGTAGTGAATCCTCTGGGCCTATGTGGATCATGACGTGAGCCATGCCAGGGAGCGGAGTATAAGGTGCCGCTGGTTTTCACCAGAGCCCGCCGCAAAGCGGGATGGTCTTGCTGCGGCAGGCGGCATCCACGTCGCTACCCCTGGCACGACTCATCCACACAGGTTGCTGGGATTATGTGTGGTACAGAAGGATAAAGACAAGACGTGGTCAGGATAGCTGACGGTCAGGGCAGGCGGCACAGTAGCAAGGTCAGGTCACAGAACAAGGATCAGGTACAGGGATAAACAGTAACACAGGAAACACAGTAGCTTTCTCTCAGGCACTAGGGCAACAAAGATCCGACCCAGGGCAGGGGAAAGTGCACACACTTATAGGGAAGGAACAGGTGAAGACAATAATTAGGGTGTACTGGCACTTTAAATCACAGAGCTCCAGCGCGTGCCCTAGGAGGAGGGGGCACACACGCCGGGACTAAGAAGACCAGGGAGGTGAGAGACGGGCTGGAACTCGCATGATGCAAATCCCAGCTCCGCCGGCAGCGGGGACATGAGAGGAGAGCGCTCACAGCCAGCGTGTCTGGCCGGAGCGCTGACGTTACAGCCGTGATGCGATGTGGTTTATCTCTGCACATGCGCAATACAAGTATTGATTGAACCATAACAGTATATAGGCCCTCTCCCTGTCCCGGCAACTGCACAGAGCGAGCAATGCGTTTTTCTTCTGTCGGAAAACGGGAGTTGTGTGTTCTATGCGGAGGGCCACATGATCCTGTAAACACCGATAACAGGTACTTATCTCTACAGGTGTTTATTATTGAAATGCACATATATATGGCACTTGGGAGAGTGGACAGTCACTCCTGAGGAAGCCACCGGAGCAGAAGGAGCTGCCCCTCTTACTCTGGGTGATGATGTTCCCTTACTATGTCATTGTTTATTCTTTATATCCTGGGTTCATTTATCTTTAGCTGCAGCACGGTCACTTTATATGACATTTATACATTTTTTATGGTGTGGAATTATATATGCCTTATTGTTATATGTTTATAGCCTCAGCACTTTTTTTTTATCACATTTTGCACTAGACACTTTTTCAATTCCCTATATGCACTTTATTGCTATTGTTCATGCACAAGGCTCACAATGATAGTGGTTATTGTTACAGTGGTTGTCTGCAGCTACGTGCCCTTTACATCTTGGCTTATATATAACATGTATTTCTATGGGACATGCTTCACCCTGTTGTTCACTATTTAGTGAGAGTTAGGGGGTTGGGTACCTGGACTACATTCCTACACCCTGTATTTGTTTGTTTTTAATTGTATGTGCACGCTTCCTTTTTTTTTGTTGCTATATGCTAATAAAATTCATGACATTATATGCATTGGTGTGCATCTATTTATGGTTGCCAGCTTTTCTTCTTGGGTATATATTCTGTTTCTCAGGCAACTCGTTGCACCCATACAAGGCATACTAGCTGTGCCCATCTTTTTCTGTATATAGTATAGGCCAGTGTTTCCCAACCAGGGGTGCCTCCAGCTGTTGCAAAACTACAACTCCCAGCATGCCCGGATCTTCAGTCCATCCACACTTCAGCTGTTGTTAATACATTACTCCAGGGGTAGTGCAATAAGGACTCCCTTAGGGAAAGTCCATACCTCTTTGCCGGAAAAGCACAGAAATCCAATCCCTTGGACTCCACTCCATGGTTTAGCCCAACGTCACAACCACTGGAAACTCAGAGTCCACATCATCTCCAGTAGACCTCATATCAAACCTACTTATGCCTAAGTACTATCTGCACCAAATCATGTACTCCAAAGCTCAAGACAGTTACGTGGCATACCTCTTGAAGGTTATACAGTCTAAAATTTCCATTGTGATACAATGGTGGATGGTCGCCAACTTGGGTGCTTTCCAGTTTACCTGAAGAGAAGTAAACAAAAGAAGGTGCAGTAGGTTCTGTTCAGACTTGGTAGGCCCCAAATCTGCTCCATCAGATGTAGTAGGTGAATTCCGGAGAAACACTTACCAATCCACTGGGGTAGTGCTTTGTTCTTTACATCAATCCATTATGCTTAATGAATTCTATGCATACTCTTCATTACCAGGGTTGTGCAGGTAAAAACGAATGAAGGACTCAAGACCCCATCCTAGTGATTGCAAAGGTCTCAAAGATGCCCCCTCTCTGGAATGCTATTTCACCTGTTACACACCTACCTATTTATGATTCCCAGGTGGCAGTGCTCAGAATAGTCATCAATTAGTGGCAAGAGCCATTGAGGTAGGACAACGCTCAGG
This sequence comes from Hyla sarda, assembly GCF_029499605.1. Taxonomy (NCBI): domain Eukaryota; kingdom Metazoa; phylum Chordata; class Amphibia; order Anura; family Hylidae; genus Hyla; species Hyla sarda. The sequence continues at coordinate 598,844,108 of NC_079189.1, forward strand.
ATGTGGCTAACAGATAAGATGGAACTGTAGTCAGAGGACAAGATGAGGGTCAATACCAAGAGTAGAACATATACCATGCAACTTATATATAGGGCGAGGCTAAAGTGGAGCATAAAGAAGCAAAGCCAAAGTCTGGATCAGTTTCAGAGGCAATAGCAACAGGAATAATAAAAAAAAAAAAAAAAAAAGGATACAGGCAAAAAAGGTGGGAGTCCCCATGAAATAGTTATCCAGGACACTGACGATTTATTGTTTTTCATTACCAACCCCCTTGTCACTGTCCTGAACCTCCTGGCTAAAAGTTCTATTTATACAACCCTTTCTTGCTACAAGATTAACCGCCAAAAGTCTGAGGCCCTGAACATCTCCTTGCCCTCCTCTCTTCTTTCTTCCCTTTCCCTGGGCTACTTCTTCCTTGATATACCTAGATGTCTCTCTCACTCCTTGGGTCTCTGAAGTTTATTAAGCTAGTTTTGTCCAGCTGCTCCGTAGTTTGAAAAACGACTTGGACTGCTGGCACTTGGGCTCCTTTACTTGAATGTTCTTCCCAGCTTGCTTTAGCTCTTCCCATCTTTCTTCCTTGTGCATTTTTCTCTCCTCACTGCTTCCGTTTTGTCTAGGCTAATAGGCCAGCTAGGTTTTCAAGGTCTTTCCTCTACAGGAATAAGGTTGAGGGGGGTCTTGGCCTCCTAAACCTCATTCTCTATTACGTGGCCTCTCACCTCACACGGGTGGTGGACTGGCACCGCCATGCCACCGCCAAGTTTTGGGTTTCTATGAAGGCCCATCTCTATCTGCTGTCCTTGCAGGTCTCTCCTTGGCTGCCCCCCCCTTTGTCTCATCCTATCCTTTCTACTACCTTGAAGCTTTGTGACATGTTCTTGGGGGGATGGCTCTCTTGCTCCTTCCCCGAAGTATCTTATGCTCCGGAATCCTTGATTCTCTCCAGGCCTCACGGGCAGGGGGTTTTGCCGCTTGGTTGACTCGGGTAAGTTGAGAACGAAAGATTTTATCCATAATGGCTCCCGGTTGCCCCTGGAGGATCTCCAGGATTCTAGGAATGCAGGGGGAGTTGGGTTTCTGGCAAGCTCAACAGCTACACCACTCTTTCCTTTGTTTTTGTTCTCCCTCTTCGCCGTGAGGAGTGCAGACTCCCTATTAGCTGCTCTGGCGCAACTTGCCACACGCTTTCTGTAGTCTATGTCATGCTGGGGTCTCCACGGCACTCAGCCCCCCCAGGCTATCTTGTAGCAGGGGAGCCAGACCTTGAGCTCTCTTTTTTGGAGTCTCAGTGGTCTGCACTGTACTAATGGGCTCAATTCTTCCCCAATCTCCAGTATCAAGAGGCAGGATTTAAAATCTTGCCCCGATGGTACCGTGTCCCGACTCGCCTTCACAAAATGTTCCCCAATACTTATCCTCTTTGCTGGAGGGGTTGTGGTCAGACCCGATCCCTTATCCGTGTGTTCTGGGAGTGTCCGCTGCTTTCCTCTTTTTGGAGAGAAGTCTGGAGGCTAGCCTCTTACTTTACAGACTTTGCTGCCGTCTTTCTCCTTCATCATTCTGACATACCATCTTTGACTTACCGCTTGTCTGTCCTGCATCATCTGGTCAATGACACAAAGGCCTGTATCCTAGCCCTGTGGAAGCGTCCAGAACCCTATCCGTGCATCAGTGGATCCTGAAGGTCCTGGACATTCAAAGGATGGAGGAGCTTACTGCACACCTCCATCACTGCACGGAGCATCATTCTAGGACCTGGTTCTACTGGGAGCCTTTTCAAGAAACATCTGAATATCGTGCCCTGTTGTGGGACTGAACCTCCATTCCTGGGCTGTCGGAGACCTCCCCCTACTTGGAGTCTTGTCTGTTGCTGTTCCTAGTCGGGGTGTGCCTGCCATGTGTTGTCCTTGTCTCCCTATCCCTTTTCCTCTTCTGCTCTTTCTGACTTCCTTGTCCCCTGCTCTCTTTCTTTATTTGTTTCTTGATTTCCCCGATATGCTAATGACAATTGACCGTTGCCTATTGCCATGACTTTTTCCTAGTTTCTTGTTTGATTAATTTCCCTCTGCGTAGGGACAGTTTTGTAATATACTTATGTTTGAAAATTAAAAATAAAGAAAGAAAAAATTGTCATCCAGGAGAGCAGGCTGGACAGAGGAGGAGGGCTGCAGCCAGACCCAAGAGGGATATGACAGAGAAGGTCTAAGGAGAAGGCAGAGCAAACTGTCATGACCTGGGACTATTATCATTGGTGAGGCCCAGGCATCTCCGTGTTCTGGTTGGTGAGGGTCCCACTGAGAAGCCTTGGGGTAAATAATGGAGTTCCTGTAGATGTTTATTATATGAAGGGACCCTCTTCTTTCCTTCTCACCTTTTCTACTGTTTACTATGTGGCCTCAATAGCCATGATCACGGTGTGCACATTATTCCAACTATTGCACCAGCTTCCAGGAGCTTTACAAGAGGTTTCATCCAATAAATATTACTGCGTCCCCAAGGACTAATTAGGAAGTGGTTTAGAAATAGGAAAGTTTCCCCGAATATACTCCCGACGTAATAATTACTATTTCCCAAATTGATGGATATTATGTAAAAATATAAAATTGGAATTAACAGAGAAGAGCACACAACAGGTCCTCGTACAGCAGGTACGAGGTCCTCATAGAGCAAGTACAAGGTCCTTATGGTAAGAACAGTGCAGCAAAGGATCAGCATGGAGTTTTATTAGAGGACCTGTAGGGATATAGGTTGAACTTGATAGACTCTGGTCTTTTTTCAACCTCATGAACTATGGGGGAGATTTATCAAAACCTGTCCAGAGGAAAAGATGCCCAGTTGCCCATAGCAACCAATCAGATCGCTTCTTTCATTTTGCAGAGGCCTTGTTAAAAATGAAAGACGGAAGCTGATTGGTTGCTATGGGCAACTGGGCAACATTTCCTCTGGGCAGGTTTTGATAAATCTCCCCCTATGTTACTATGGTATGTGCTTTATGTGGACCTGATACCTGCTGTACAAGGACCCGACGTCCGCTGTACAAGGACCCGGGGAGACATTTATTAATGTTGCCTTTATGATGCTGGTTTTCCTGACAGAATTTGTTGAGCCTATTTTGGCTGTGATGTGTCAGATTAACTATAAAAGTGTGCAGCCTTAATAAATGTTGCCTCCACATGGAATGAATTTGTGACTTGTTTAAAGACAATGGGGGAGATTTATCAAAACCTGTCCAGAGGGAAAAGTTGCCCATAGCAACCAATCAGATTTTTTTCCTTTCATTTTTAACAAGGCCTCTGCAAAATGAATGAAGCGATCTGATTGGTTGCTATGGTCAACTGGTCAACTTTTTCTTTGCACAGGTTTTAAAAAATCTCACCCAATGCACCTTTTCATGCGCCCTTTTGCCAAAAGGAGCAAATAATAAATATCGTCCACCGCTTCAGAAAATGCCCACAGATGAATTTCACAGGGCATATATCAAAAAGGCGCAGCAAAAAGACACATTAACACACTGCGCCCAAAGATGCGCCTTTTTGCCGCCTCACAAACGGCATAAACACAATAGTGAATGTCACCCCCGACGGCCGCTGTATGAGGACCACCCGACGGCCGCTGTATGAGGACCACCCGACGGCCGCTGTATGAGGACCACCCGACGGCCGCTGTATGAGGACCACCCGACGGCCGCTGTATGAGGACCACCCGACGGCCGCTGTATGAGGACCACCCGACGGCCGCTGTATGAGGACCACCCGACGGCCGCTGTATGAGGACCACCCGACGGCCGCTGTTTGCCCGGGCAATAAATGGGGGTGGTGGTCTGTGTACGACCAGTGGGAGGGAGTGGTCATTGCCTGGGCAGTGTGGCGGGGGGAGGGTCTCAGTCCCGGGCAGTGTGGCAGTGGGGGGGGGGGGTCTCAGTCCCGGGCAATGGGCAGTGGGGGGGGGGGGGTGTCTCTCAGTCCCGGGCAGTGTGGCGGTGGGGGGGTGTCTCTCAGTCCCGGGCAGTGTGGCGGTGGGGGGGTGTCTCTCAGTCCCGGGCAGTGTGGCGGTGGGGGCTCTCAGTCCCGGGCAGTGATGTAGGGTCTCAGTCCCGGGCAGTGTGGTGGTGGTGGGCGGGGGGGGTGTCTCTCAGTCCCGGGCAGTGTGGCGGGGGGGGGGGGGGGGTCTCAGTCCCGGGCAGTGTGGCGGTGGGGGGTCTCTCAGTCCCGGGCAGTGTGGCGGTGGGGGGTCTCTCAGTCCCGGGCAGTGTGGCGGTGGGGGGGTCTCTCAGTCCCGGGCAGTGTGGCGGTCTCTCAGTCCCGGGCAGTGTGGCGGTGGGGGGGTCTCTCAGTCCCGGGCAGTGTGGCGGTGGGGGGGTCTCTCAGTCCCGGGCAGTGTGGCGGTGGGGGGGGTCTCTCAGTCCCGGGCAGTGTGGCGGTGGGGGGTCTCTCAGTCCCGGGCAGTGTGGCGGTGGGGGGTCTCTCAGTCCCGGGCAGTGTGGCGGTGGGGTCTCTCAGTCCCGGGCAGTGTGGCGGTGGGGGGTGTCTCTCAGTCCCGGGCAGTGTGGCGGTGGGGGGTGTCTCTCAGTCCCGGGCAGTGTGGCGGTGGGGGGTGTCTCTCAGTCCCGGGCAGTGTGGCGGTGGGGGGTGTCTCTCAGTCCCGGGCAGTGTGGCGGTGGGGGGTGTCTCTCAGTCCCGGGCAGTGTGGCGGTGGGGGGTGTCTCAGTCCCGGGCAGTGTGGCGGTGGGGGGTCTCTCAGTCCCGGGCAGTGTGGCGGTGGGGGGTGTCTCAGTCCCGGGCAGTGTGGCGGTGGGGGTCTCTCAGTCCCGGGCAGTGTGGCGGTGGGGGGGGGGGGTCTCTCAGTCCTGGGCAGTGTGGCGGTGGGGGGTGTCTCTCAGTCCCGGGCAGTGTGGCGGTGGGGGGTGTCTCTCAGTCCCGGGCAGTGTGGCGGTGGGGGGTGTCTCTCAGTCCCGGGCAGTGTGGCGGTGGGGGGTGTCTCTCAGTCCCGGGCAGTGTGGCGGTGGGGGGTGTCTCAGTCCCGGGCAGTGTGGCGGTGGGGGGTCTCTCAGTCCCGGGCAGTGTGGCGGTGGGGGGGTCTCTCAGTCCCGGGCAGTGTGGCGGTGGGGGGTCTCTCAGTCCCGGGCAGTGTGGCGGTGGGGGGTCTCTCAGTCCCGGGCAGTGTGGCGGTGGGGGGGTCTCTCAGTCCCGGGCAGTGTGGCGGTCTCTCAGTCCCGGGCAGTGTGGCGGTGGGGGGTCTCTCAGTCCCGGGCCGTGTGGCGGTGGGGGGGGTCTCTCAGTCCCGGGCAGTGTGGCGGTGGGGGGGTGTCTCTCAGTCCCGGGCAGTGTGGCGGTGGGGGGTGTCTCTCAGTCCCGGGCAGTGTGGCGGTGGGGGGTGTCTCTCAGTCCCGGGCAGTGTGGCGGTGGGGGGTGTCTCAGTCCCGGGCAGTGTGGCGGTGGGGGGTCTCTCAGTCCCGGGCAGTGTGGCGGTGGGGGGTGTCTCAGTCCCGGGCAGTGTGGCGGTGGGGGGTGTCTCAGTCCCGGGCAGTGTGGCGGTGGGGGGGTCTCTCAGTCCTGGGCAGTGTGGCGGTGGGGGGTGTCTCTCAGTCCCGGGCAGTGTGGCGGTGGGGGGTGTCTCTCAGTCCCGGGCAGTGTGGCGGTGGGGGGTGTCTCTCAGTCCCGGGCAGTGTGGCGGTGGGGGGTGTCTCAGTCCCGGGCAGTGTGGCGGTGGGGGGTCTCTCAGTCCCGGGCAGTGTGGCGGTGGGGGGGGGGGTCTCTCAGTCCCGGGCAGTGTGGCGGTGGGGGGGGGGGGGGGTCTCTCAGTCCCGGGCAGTGTGGCGGTCTCTCAGTCCTGGGCAGTGTGGCGGTGGGGGGTGTCTCTCAGTCCCGGGCAGTGTGGCGGTGGGGGGGTCTCTCAGTCCCGGGCAGTGTGGAGGTGGGGGGTGTCTCTCAGTCCCGGGCAGTGTGGCGGTGGGGGGTGTCTCTCAGTCCCGGGCAGTGTGGCGGTGGGGGGTGTCTCAGTCCCGGGCAGTGTGGCGGTGGGGGGTCTCTCAGTCCCGGGCAGTGTGGCGGTGGGGGGTCTCTCAGTCCCGGGCAGTGTGGCGGTGGGGGGTGTCTCAGTCCCGGGCAGTGTGGCGGTGGGGGGTCTCTCAGTCCCGGGCAGTGTGGCGGTGGGGGGGTCTCTCAGTCCCGGGCAGTGTGGCGGTCTCTCAGTCCCGGGCAGTGTGGCGGTGGGGGGTCTCTCAGTCCCGGGCCGTGTGGCGGTGGGGGGGGGGTCTCTCAGTCCCGGGCAGTGTGGCGGTGGGGGGTCTCTCAGTCCCGGGCAGTGTGGCGGTGGGGGGGGTCTCTCAGTCCCGGGCAGTGTGGCGGTGGGGGGGGGGGTCTCAGTCCCGGGCAGTGTGGCGGTGGGGGGTGTCTCTCAGTCCCGGGCAGTGTGGCGGTGGGGGGGGGGGTCTCAGTCCCGGGCAGTGTGGCGGTGGGGGGTCTTTCAGTCCCGATACGGTGCCCCGGGGGGGAGGGGGTGGTCGGTGCCCGGGCAGTGTGGCGCGGGGGGGGGGGGGGGGGAGGTCGGTGCCCGTGGGGGGAGGGGTGGTCTCTCCCGGGCAGTGCTCCCAGCTCCCGTCTCTCCTGCCAGTTCCCAGTCAGGCCCGCACTGTTGCTGCTGCTGTTTACTGGAAGTGTCTGGGATCCGCAGCCAATCAGCGCCGGCCCCGCCCCCTCTGTACACAGTGACGCGCTCGGCGGGAGGGGGATCCGTCGGTTTGGGGGAAGTCACGTGTCCCTGTCCTCCTCTCCTCATACACTGTCCGGGGCTCCGTTCCTGTATTTTGGCTCCGGGAGTCGTTGATACCACAGGCCCGGGATGAGGCTCCAGGCTCCGGGGAGGCCGCTGTGCTGGTAGGTGTCACCTCCTGTACCGCTAGTCGGGTGTGTGGATGTAGCGGATTGTCTGACAGCTGGAGGACTACAACTCCCAGCATTGCTTGTTGTTTAGTGTTACTTCATTGTGCTGTCCAGGTATGTCTGATGTCAGGAAATCCGGGAGACACTCGGCAAGTGATCCCCCTGGTTATTGTTAGTGCCCCCAGTTATTCAGGAGACAGTCAGCAAGTGACCCCCCCACCCCGTTATTGTTAGTGCCCCCCACCTACAGTCATGGCCGTAAATGTTGACACCCCTGAAATTTTTCTAGTAAATGAAGTATTTCTCACAGAAAAGGATTGCAGTAACGCATGTAAAATCACACCTGAAAGCAGATAAAAAGGAGAGAAGTTCACTTAGTCTTTGCATTGTGTGTCTGTGTGTGCCACACTAAGCATGGACAGCAGAAAGAGGAGAAGAGAACTGTCTGAGGACTTGAGAACCAAAATTGTGGAAAAATATCAACAATCTCAAGGTTACAAGTCCATCTCCAGAGATCTAGATTTGTCCACAGTGCTCAACATTATCAAGAAGTTTACATCCCCCATGGCACTGTAGATAATCTCGCTGGGAGTGAATGGAAGAGAAAAATTGATGAAAGGTGTCAATGCAGTATAGTCCGGATGGTGGATAAGCAGCCCCAAACAAGTTCCAAAGAAATTCAAGCTGTCCTGCAGGCTCAGGGAGCATCAGTGTCAGCGCGAACTATCCGTCAACATTTAAATGAAATGAAACGCTATGGCAGGAGACCCAGGAGGACCCCACTATGGAGGAGACCCAGGAGGACCCCACTATGGAGGAGACCCAGGAGGACCCCACTATGGAGGAGACCCAGGAGGACCCCACTATGGAGGAGACCCAGGAGGACCCCACTATGGAGGAGACCCAGGAGGACCCCACTATGGAGGAGACCCAGGAGGACCCCAATATGGACGAGACCCAGGAGGACCCCACTATGGCAGGAGACCCAGGAGGACCCCACTGCTGACACAGAGACATAAAAAAGCAAGACTACATTTTGCCAAAATGAACTTGAGTAACCAAAATCCTTCTGGGAAAACGTCTTGTGGACAGATGAGACCAAGATAGATCTTTTTGGTAAAGCACATCATTCTACTGTTTACCGAAAACGTAATGAGACCTACAAAGAGAAGAACACAGTACCTACAGTGAAATATGGGGGAGGTCAATGATGTTTTGGGGTTGTTTTGCTGCCTCTGGCACGGGGGGCCTTGAATGTGTACAAGGCATCATGAAATCTGAGGATTACCAATGGATTTTGGGTTGCACTGTACAGCCCAGTGTCAGAAAGCTGGGTTTGTGCCTGAGATCTTGGGTCTTCCAGCAGGACAATGACCCCAAACATAAGTCAAAAAGCCCCCAGAAATGGATGGCAACAAAGAGCTGGAGAGTCCTGAAGTGGCAGCAATGAGTCCAGATCTAAATCCCATTGATCACCTGTGGAGAGATCTTAAAATTACTGTTGGGAAAAGGCGCCTTCCAATAAGAGAGACCTGGAGCAGTTTGTAAAGGAAGAGTGGTCCAACATTCCGGCTGAGAGGTGTAAGGAGCTTATTGATGGTTATAGGAAGTGACTGATTTCAGGTATTTTTTCCAAAGGGTGTGCAACCAAATATTAAGTTAAGTTATTATTAAGTTAATTTTTGGAGTTTGGTGACATTATGTCCAATTTGCTTTTTGTCCTCCCCCTTTTTTGGTTTAGTTCCAATACACACAAAGGGAATAAACATGTGTATAGCAAAACATGTGTTACTGCAATCCTTTTCTGTGAGAAATACTTTATTTCCTTGAAAAATTTTAGGGGTGTTAACATTTACGTCCATGACTGTATGTAGGAGACAGTCCGTAAGTGATCACCCCCTGGTTATTGTTAGTGCCCCCAGTTATATAGGAGACAGTCAGCATGACCACAAGGCAACCAGGGTGCCTCCAGCTGTTGTTACACTACAACTCCCAACATATCTGGACAGCGTTTGGTTACATAAGCCAACACTCTCCCATAGCAACCAATCACGTCGCTTCTTTCACTTCCTTACCTGCACTAAATTAAGAGCTGTAATCTGATTGGTTGCTGTGGTAAGCAGAGGAGCTCTTACACCATGGTAACCAGCCTGATCGGTTGCTAGGGGCGACACCTGCACTTTCTATCGGCGTCCGTGTTGATGCGTCTCCCTTGGTGGGTGGCATTGTTTCGGTGGTACCAGCCAGGTACTCGAGTCACTACTACTCTCATCATCACCCCCAATATTTAAAGGGGTACTTTTTTTTTTTTTTTTTTTCTTTTACCCACTGGTGCCAGAAAGTTAAACAGATTTGTAAATTACTTCTATTTAAAAATCTTAATCCTTCCAGTACTTATCAGCTGCTATATGCTCCACAGGAAGTTCTTTTCTTTTTGAATTTCCTTTCTGCTGACACCTCTGTCCAGAGCAGGATAAGTTTACTATGGGGATTTGCTTCTACTGTCAACAGAGAGCACTGTGGTCAGACAGAAAAGAAATTCAAAAAGAAAAGAACTTCCTGTGGACCACATAGCAGCTGGTAAGTACTGGATGGATTAAGATTCTTTAAATAGAAGCAATTTACAAATTTGTTTAACTTTCTGGCAACAGTTGATTTAAAAAAATAAAAATAAATAAAGTTTTCCAGCTGAGTACCCCTTTAAGCTTTTTATACAGGAGCCCAGGAAAGCTGGGTGTCTTAGTTCTCTTCCAGTGTGTAGGAATAGTATCCCCTGAAGATCATTTACAGCCTTCTTGGCAGTGATCTCCAACATGTAACTCTGCCGCTGTTGCAAAACTACAACTCCCATCATGCCCTGACAGCCGTAGGCTGTCAGGGCATGATGGGAGTTGTAGTTTTGCATCAGTTGTGGAATGCTCCCTTCATGTAAAGGCTTTAGTTATGGGGGCCATCACAGGAGGCTGGCAGCTTCGGAGTCCCCATTGCTGATGTAGTAACTCTGCTTGCTGGGGGCAGACATCATGTGACCAGGGGCCCTCGTGTGCTCTCTAGTATCGGACGCTTTCCTTATCCCCCCCCCTTATGTTGTGTGTCCTGTACATGGCTCATCCCTTCCCACACTGAGGGGTCCTCCCAGGACGCCACTGACTAAGAAGAGGAAATAGAGCGGATACACTGACACATTGCAACGACCACACTGCTTGCTGAGATTTGCAGAAGTGCGACTGTGAGACTTACACCCCCCCCTCTTAAATACAGACACTTGTAGGCCCCGTGCCGGTTACTATGTATGCGTCCAGATATGTGTCAGACTGATATCACAGTGTTATGTGCCCTCTGGATGGGAGTGATACGTGGGTCATTTCTGTATCGGGATGGGGGGGGGGGTGGGGAATAGCTGGGGCACTGCTCTATGGGAGGGGGGGGGGTATTTGGGGCACTGCTCCACAGAAGGGGAGTGGGGGGGGGGGGGTGTACTGTCTGTGCAGGGATGTGGAATTCCTATCGGCCGACGCCTGGGACTAGCAGTTTTGGGCGCCGGGCAGGTGAATTTGTCCGGCCCTTAGCCCGGCTTCGGGCAAGCAGGGCCTGACCTGACAAGTGCGGCGGCGATCTGCAGTCTGTATGGAGCGGGCTCCCGACTCCTGCCCGCTCCATACTCTGCAGCCCCCGGCTGTTCTCAGTAGCCGGGGGCCGCCACTAATAGCCAGCATGCGGCGATCGCCGCGGCTGGCTATTAACCCTTTAGATCGCCGCTGTCAAAGCTGACAGTGGCATCTAAAGGGACATGTGAATGCTCCCTGGTGGGCTAGTGGGGTGGATCCCCCCCCCCCCCCCCCCCCCGCAGAGTGATCGCAGGGGGGAGATCCACTATGGAGGTAGCCGGAGGACTTACCTCTGCTTCCTGCTGTCCCGGCTCTGTCATTGATAGATCCTGGCTGGACCAGGCTCTATCAATGGATCACAGAGCTCACAGATCAATGGAGTTCAATAGAATCTATTCATCTGTATGAGGAATCTAATGATTCCTCCTATAAGTGTAATAGTGTAAAAATAAATAAATAAATAAAAATAAGTTTTAATAAAAGTTTGAAAGACACACATTAACCCAGTGGTCTTCAAACTGTGCCCCTCCAGATGTTACAAAACTACAATTCCCAGCATGCCAGGACAGCCGTTGGCTGTCCGGGCATGCTGGGAGTTGTAGTTTTGCAACATCTGGAGGGCCACAGGTTGAAGACCGGTGCATTTACCCCTTCCATGTTAAAAGTTCAAATCGCCCCCTTTTCCTATATAAAAACATGTAAACATAATACAAATAAACATATTTGGTATCGCTTCGTGCGTAATTGTACAACCTATGAAAATATAACATTATGTATCCCGTACGGTAAATGTAAAAAAAAAAAAAATACCAAACCACAGATTTGCAATTTTTATAATATCCCAGGAAAAAAGTTAAAAAGCGATTAAAAAGTCAGATCAATGCCAAAATGGTACCGATAAAAAAAAAACAGATTATGGCGCAAAAAATGAGCCCTCATACAGCCTGGTATGCGGAAAAAAAATAAAGCTACAGGGGTTAAAAAATGGCAATTAAAAAAATTAGAAAAAGTTCAGAATTAGTAAAACATGACGTAAACGATACAAATCTGGTATTACTGTAATCAGGCGCCTAAAGTATAAAACTAACATGTTATCTGACCACAAGGTAAATGGCGCAGAAAAGAAAAACCACCAAATCTGCAAAATTATCTTTCACTTCCCTTAATATATATATATATATATATATATATATATATATACCGTATTTATCGGGGTATACCACGCACCGGCCTATAACACGCACCCTCATTTTACCAAGGATATTTGGCTAAAAAAAGTTTTTTCCCAAATATCCATGAAAAAATTAGGGTGCGTGTGTGCGCGTGTATACCCCGATATACCCCCAGGAAAGGCAGGGGAGAGAGGCCGTCGCTGCCCGCTTCTCTCCCCCTGCCTTTCCTGGGGTCTAGAGCGCTGCTGTCGGCCCTTTTCACCCCCTGGTTATCGGCGCCGCTGCCCATTCTGTCCCCCTGACTATCTGTCCCCCTGACTATCTGTCCCCCTGACTATACGCCGATAAATACGGTATATATATTTTTTGGGTCAGAGAATATGTTATTGAAAAATTAAAAGGTATCATTATAGTAGGTAGTTATGGCTATTATAGGGCGAGGAGGAAAAAATTTGAGCATAAAAGCGAAAATTGGCCGGGACAAGTAGATTTTGCTCCATTTTAGTCCCGTGGACAAGTAGTTTTTTTTTTAAATTTCCACACCCCCTGCTGTGGCACTGCTCTACGGGTGGAACTATCCGGGGCTCTGCCGTATGGGTAAGGGGGGGTTTGGACTATCTGGGGCACCTACATATGGGGGGGACTACCCACTGCCCAGTTGTCTCCTCAAGGCACCACTGCAGATTGCTATCAGGTTCAGGTGCCCATGCCGTCTCCAGTTCTTAGCAATTTGTCATAATGTTGGGCCCCGTTCGTGGTCCCTGATAAGTGGTTCACAAGCTGAGCTGTTGCTTATCAAAAGAAACAGCAACATGGAAATCGGCAAGCGATTATACACGTGAGGACGGGCACAGATGGCACCACAGGGGCGGGGGACTTGCTATTCTCAGCATATAAAGTGTATGCATTTGCCCTTAGGGCACTGTTTTCCAAAGAGTGCTTCTGCAGCTGTTTCAAAACTACAACTCCCAGCATGCCCGGACCAAGTGAAGACATCATCAAGTGAAGAAAGCATGGCAGAGAAATTACTAAGAACTGGACGACCTTCAAAAACAGATTAAGGCTTCTTTTACACTTCTGTTGCGCCCGGCAAGAATGGGCATCAAACGCTCAAGCACAGGAGATGTCGTCCTCGCGATGTGAAGAGGACTGCGCACGGGAGACGTCGTCCTCGCGATGTGAAGAGGACTGCGCACGGGAGACGTCGTCCTCGCGATGTGAAGAGGACTGCGCACGGGAGACGTCGTCCTCGCGATGTGAAGAGGACTGCGCACAGGAGACGTCGTCCTCGCGATGTGAAGAGGACTGCGCACAGGAGACGTCGTCCTCGCGATGTGAAGAGGACTGCGCACAGGAGACGTCGTCCTCGCGATGTGAAGAGGACTGCGCATGGGAGACGTCGTCCTCGCGATGTGAAGAGGACTGCGTACGGGAGACGTCGTCCTCGCGATGTGAAGAGGACTGCGCACAGGAGACGTCGTCCTCGCGATGTGAAGAGGACTGCGCACAGGAGACGTCGTCCTCGCGATGTGAAGAGGACTGCGCACAGGAGACGTCGTCCTCGCGATGTGAAGAGGACTGCGCACGGGAGACGTCGTCCTCGCGATGTGAAGAGGACTGCGCACGGGAGACGTCGTCCTCGCGATGTGAAGAGGACTGCGCACGGGAGACGTCGTCCTCGCGATGTGAAGAGGACTGCGCACGGGAGACGTCGTCCTCGCGATGTGAAGAGGACTGCGCACAGGAGACGTCGTCCTCGCGATGTGAAGAGGACTGCGCACGGGAGACGTCGTCCTCGCGATGTGAAGAGGACTGCGCACGGGAGACGTCGTCCTCGCGATGTGAAGAGGACTGAGCACGGGAGACGTCGTCCTCGCGATGTGAAGAGGACTGAGCACAGGAGACGTCGTCCTCGCGATGTGAAGAGGACTGAGCACAGGAGACGTCGTCCTCGCGATGTGAAGAGGACTGTGCACGGGAGACGTCGTCCTCGCGATGTGAAGAGGACTGGAGCAAGGAGTGGGCAAATATTACCATGTCAAGATCTGGCAGGCCAATAGACTCTTTTTGCAATACAGTTCACGTATCAGGTTTGTGATGAAAAACGGATTCCTCAAAACCTGACTAAACTTTACATGTGTGTACAAATTTTAACTCGTATATGGTTTGAAAAATGATGTCCGGTGGCAACCTTATACGTTTTAAACTTTTCACTCCATTATGAATAAAGTTTTGCTTGTCTGATAATCCGCACACTTGAATGATCCGGTACTAGGACCGTTCGAAAATGCAGCGGCAATTCGTTACCGAACGGCATTCGCAGAAATGTAAATATTAAATCGGTGTTTCCCAACTAGGGTGCCTCCAGCTGTTGCAAAACTACAACTCCCAGCACACGGTCACCACCACACGGGAGGCCGCCCATCAGGTCACCACCACACGGGAGGCCGCCCATAAGGTCACCACCTCAGCCCCGGGGTCTCCTCCAGCCATCATCCCCTTTGATGAGTTTTGCAGGCTTGTTTCCTGTAAACCTTGTGGGTGTGAGGAGCGGCTCGGTGCAGACGACTATGAGCGCCCTGTGAGTCATACAGCCAGTTAGGTGGATGTGGCCCCGAGGCCCCGACTCTTAGTGAATCACAACACCCCCCCCCCCAATGTGTAGTAGAAGGTCATTTCCAATAACCTGGCACCTTGATGTTCCCAAACATGTTAAATCCACAATTTATGGCTTGCTGGGAGTCATGGAATGCTGTTGTAATGGTTTATCTCTACATGGAACATGATGGGAGTTGTGGTCTTGCAGCAGCACAGATTTAGGTACAGGTTGAACCTTACTCTTGGCTTAGTGAGAGTTGTAGTTTTGCAACAGTACAGATAAGGTGTCACTACTGGACTTTTCTCAGTGCATAATGGGAGTTGTAGTTTTGCAACAGCACAGATTATGATCACTGTTGTAATGGTTGAATCTTGCTCAGTGCATGATGGGAGTTTTGGTTTTGCAACGGTAGAGATTAAGGGACACTGTTGTAATGGTCGCATCTTGTCCAAAGCAATGAGGGGAGTTGTTTTAGAACAGAAGAGGTTGAGGAACGCTGTTGTAATGGTTGATCTCTAATCAGAGCATGATGGGAGTTGTAGTTGTGCAGCAGCACAGATCGAGGAACACTTGTTAAGATCAACCCTCGCTCCGGGCATGATGAGAGTTGTAGTCTTGCAATAGCACAGGTTGAGGAACATTGTTGTAATGGTTGAACCTTGCTCAGGGCATGATGGGAGGTTGAGAAACGCTGTTGTAATGGCTGATCTCTACTCGGCATGATGAGAGTTGTAGTTTTGCAACGGTACAGATCGAGGGACACTTGTAATGGATGAACTTTTTTCAGAGCATAATAGGAGTTGTAGTTTTGCAACTGCAGATTAAGGATCAGTGCTGTAATGTTCGAACCTTGTTCGGAGCATGCTGTGAGTTGTAGTTATGCAATAGCACAGGTTGGTGGACACTTGTAATGGTCGAACCTTGCCCAATGCATGATGGGAGTTGAAGTTGAAGGGGTACTCCACTGGCCAACGTTCTGAACATTTAGTTCTGAATGCTGTGTGCACACTGTGGGGTCGGCCACACCACGCCCCCTCAATGCAAGTCTATGGGAGGGGGTGTGACAGCCACCCCTGTCCCTCCCATAGACTTGCATCGAGGGGGCGTGGCTTACACCCGCAGTGCGCACATAGCGTTCGTAACTAAAAGTTCAGAACTTTGGCCAGTGGCGTACCTCTAAGACATCTTATCCCCTATCCAAAGGATAAGATTCCTGATTGCTGGGGTCCCACCACTGGGGACCCCCGCAATCTCTCATTTAGCACCCCGCTATCATCAGTCTCCGGAGCGAACATCGCTCCGGGTCTGATGAATCACGATCACGAGGGCCGGAGTATTGTGACGTCACAGCTCCGCCCCCTCAATACAAGCCTGTGGGAGGGGGTGTGGTGGACAGGAACTGTCCAGAGTAGGAGTAAATCCCCATAGAAAACCGATCCTGCTCTGGACAGTTCCTGACATGGACAGAGGTGTCAGCAGAGATCACTGTGGTCAGACTGGAAAGAAATACACAACTTCCTGTGGATCATAACAGCAGCTGATAAGTACTGGAATGATTAAGATTTTTAAATAGAAGTAATTTACAAATCTGTTTTAAATCAACTGGCTTCAGAAAGTTAAATAAAATGTCTTCCAGTGGAGTACCCCTTTAAGTGCCAGCACAGAATCTCCATTGTATTGTTGTTGTCCCATAGTGATCAACTTTTATTCTGGATTTTTCTGGAATGATGTTGCATCCAATAACAGGTGTGAACGCCCTTTAAGATGTTCCTGACCTGTCCTGGTTAAAAGATGCAACGACGTAGACTGCACAGTATACACCTATAGGCTGTGCCACAGTGTATATATGGGTATAGGTTACAGCCTTATGTTGAGGGTCTCCGGTCTACAGCAGTGGTCTCTGAACTGTGGACCTCCAGATGTTGGGAAAACTACAACTTACAGCATGCTGGGAGTTGTAGTTTTCCAACATGTGTAGGTCCACAGTTTAGAGATTGCGGATCTATTAGCTTTGCTGTCTTTTAGTTCATTCCTCCCGTCACACACCAGACCTCAGCGTCGCCATATACAAGCCGCTATCTAAACCTAAAATCACGATAATGATAACCACATATATAATATCACAACCGCCCCTCCCCCCCCCCCGCACTGATAGAACACTAGAAGCGGCAGGAAGTTGTTCAGTGGTTCTGCATTTCGTAATTCAATCTCTTCACTTCTGTAATGTCATAAGTTATATCCGGTATAATGTTCCAGAGCTGCACTCACTATTCTGCTGGTGAGGTCACTGTGTACATACATTACATTACTTATCCTGTACTGATCCTGAGTTATATCCTGTATTATACTCCAGAGCTGTACTCATTATTCTGCTGGTGAGGTCACTGTGTACATACATTACATTACTTATCCTGTACTGATCCTGAGTTATATCCTGTATTATACTCCAGAACTGTACTCATTATTCTGCTGGTGAGGTCACTGTGTACATACATTACATTACTTATCCTGTACTGATCCTGAGTTATATCCTGTATTATACTCCAGAACTGCACTCACTATTCTGCTGGTGAGGTCACTGTGTACATACATTACATTACTTATCCTGTACTGATCCTGAGTTATATCCTGTATTATACTCCAGATCTGTACTCACTATTCTGCTGGTGAGGTCACTGTGTACATACATTACATTACTTATCCTGTACTGATCCTGAGTTATATCCTTTATTATACTCCAGAGCTGTACTCACTATTCTGCTGGTGAGGTCACTGTGTACATACATTACATTACTTATCCTGTACTGATCCTGAGTTATATCCTGTATTATACCCCAGAGCTGCACTCACTATTCTGCTGGTGAGGTCACTGTGTACATACATTACATTACTTATCCTGTACTGATCCTGAGTTATATCCTGTATTATACCCCAGATCTGTCGTTCTCTGTATATTCGGGGCGTTCTCTGTATATTCGGGGCGTTCTCCGTATATTCGGGGCGTTCTCCGTATATTCGGGGCGTTCTCTGTATATTTGGGGCGTTCTCTGTATATTTGGGGCGTTCTCTGTATATTTGGGGCGTTCTCTGTATATTTGGGGCGTTCTCTGTATATTCGGGGCGTTCTCCGTATATTCGGGGCGTTCTCCGTATATTCGGGGCGTTCTCCGTATATTCGGGGCGTTCTCCGTATATTCGGGGCGTTCTCCGTATATTCGGGGCGTTCTCCGTATATTCGGGGCGTTCTCCGTATATTCGGGGCGTTCTCCGTATATTCGGGGCGTTCTCCGTATATTCGGGGCGTTCTCCGTATATTTGGGGCGTTCTCTGTATATTCGGGGCGTTCTCTGTATATTCGGGGCGTTCTCTGTATATTCGGGGCGTTCTCTGTATATTCGGGGCGTTCTCTGTATATTCGGGGGCGTTCTCTGTATATTCGGGGGCGTTCTCTGTATATTTGGGGCGTTCTCTGTATATTTGGGGCGTTCTCTGTATATTTGGGGCGTTCTCTGTATATTTGGGGCGTTCTCTGTATATTTGGGGGCGTTCTCTGTATATTTGGGGGCGTTCTCTGTATATTTGGGGGCGTTCTCTGTATATTCGGGGCGTTCTCTGTATATTCGGGGGCGTTCTCTGTATATTCGGGGCGTTCTCTGTATATTCGGGGCGTTCTCTGTATATTCGGGGCGTTCTCTGTATATTCGGGGGCGTTCTCTGTATATTCGGGGGCGTTCTCTGTATATTCGGGGGCGTTCTCTGTATATTCTGGGGCGTTCTCTGTATATTTGGGGCGTTCTCTGTATATTTGGGGCGTTCTCTGTATATTCGGGGGCGTTCTCTGTATATTCGGGGGCGTTCTCTGTATATTCGGGGGCGTTCTCTGTATATTCGGGGCGGTCCGCTCTCCTGTTTGTGAGAGGTTTTGTTTTTGCAGCATCAGCTGGGACGTTCTGTTTCTTACATTGTTACTTCCTGTTTAGATTTTGAGCTTTTTCTCTCTTCCCACTAGTTTCCTGGTTTATATTGATAGTTTAGTGAATTAATATACATACAGTTTAGCCCATATAGGACATCAGTAGGATTTTGAGGGGTCCCTTTATGCTGCACAAGGTGCTCTGGAGGACACTGTTGTCCATACATCATTGATGAGCAGATAGTGGCGCCCCCCTCTGGTGTTGCTGGATAACAAGCCAGGTTTCTTATCAGTTTCCTGAGAAAGTTGGGTGAAAGTATGACCTCCAGCAGTGTTCTCCAACCTGTTACTAAACTACTACTCCCATCATGCCCTGAAAAAAACACCACAGAAAACCAAGGGTATGTTCTCTTTACAGCAGTGTTCCCTAGATTGTGTCTCTCCAGCTGTTGCAATACTACATCTGCCTATGGTTGTTGTGGCAATGATAGGAGATGTAGTTTTACAGCAGCTGCAGAATGTTACTGTAGATATCGTGTGTGTTTTTTTATTTTATTTATTTTTTTGCACCTGACGCCTCCTCGTTCTTTTCACCTTCAACCTCAGACCGCGCTTCTCTTTCATCCTCGGGGGTGAGCGGCGCAGACAATGCAGCGCATCACAAATAATACAAGCAACTCAATGGTGTCAGGGTTATAAAGGGCCCTCTGCAGCCTGCTTCATCACCCTTAGGTTGTGTCCACACTTATATTAATT
This sequence comes from Hyla sarda, assembly GCF_029499605.1. Lineage (NCBI taxonomy): Eukaryota > Metazoa > Chordata > Amphibia > Anura > Hylidae > Hyla > Hyla sarda. The sequence goes on from NC_079189.1 coordinate 598,863,040, forward strand.
GAAAAACTACAACTCCCAGCATACTACCAGGGATGTCTTAATAATACTTTTGTCATGTGACAACAGAGGTGGCTCTAGACTGTGTGAAGCCTTAGTTCAAAACTATTAATTAGAAGCTGCCAGAATATAGGTAAGTAGGGAATCCCTCTATTATCTAGAAGCCCCCAGTAGGTAGTGAATCCCGCTATTAGGTAGAAGCCCCCAGTAGGTAGTGAATCCCGCTATTAGGTAGAAGCCCCCAGTAGGTAGGGAATCCCGCTATTAGGTAGAAGCTAGGGATCGACCGTTTATCGGTATGGCCGATATTATCGGCCGATAATCACGATTTTGGGCATTATTGGTATCGGCAATTACCTTGCCGATAATGCCCCGCCCCCCACACCGCGACCGCCCCCCGACCCACCGCACCGCGACCACAACACCGCCCCCCCCCCCCGTACCCACGTCGCACTCCCCACCGCCCCGGCCCCATTGCCTCCCCCATCCCCGGTTTTCTAATTATCTGTTCCCGGAGCCCACGCTACTTCTTGCTCCTGCTGCGTCCTGCGTTATGCTGTGCGCAATGACGAGTGACGTGCGTGACGTCACCGTCAGTGCGCACAGTGACTGTTCAGGAGGACGCCACCGGAGCCAGATGTGGAGTGGACCCCGGGAACAGGTAATTATAAAACCGGGGATGGGGGAGGCAATGGGGCCGGTGCGGTGCGGGGGTCGGTCGCAGGTCGGGGGGGCGGTCGCGGGTGCGGTGCGGCGGTGGGGGGAGCGGTGGCGGTGATAGGTCTCGGGACCCCCGGACAGGCAGGGGGAGAGAAGCGGGTGGCGGTGGCGGCCTATGGCACCGCAAAAGCCACTGCAGTGCATTGATTTAAAGCGCCCGCTTTAAATCAATGATCTGCAGCGGTGTCGCGGGGGGATAAATAGCTGATAACTTATACCGGAATATTATCGGCTATCGGCCCTAACCTCCACCGATCATCGGCCCTAAAAAAACGATATCGGTCGATCCCTAGTAGAAGCCCCTGTAGTTAGGGAATCCCGCTATTAGGTAGAAGCCCCCAGTAGGTAGGGAATCCCGCTATTAGGTAGAAGCCCCCAGTAGGTAGGGAATCCCGCTATAAGGTAGAAGCCCCCAGTAGGTAGGGAATCCCGCTATAAGGTAGAAGCCCCCAGTAGGTAGGGAATCCCGCTATTAGGTAGAAGCCCCCAGTAGGTAGGGAATCCCGCTATTAGGTAGAAGCCCCCAGTAGGTAGGGAATCCCGCTATTAGGTAGAAGCCCCCAGTAGGTAGGGAATCCTGCTATTAGGTAGAAGCCCCCCAGTAGGTAGGGAATCCTGCTATTAGGTAGAAGCCCCCAGTAGGTAGGGAATCCCGCTATTAGGTAGAAGCCCCCCAGTAGGTAGGGAATCCCGCTATTAGGTAGAAGCCCCCCAGTAGGTAGGGAATCCCGCTATTAGGTAGAAGCCCCCCAGTAGGTAGGGAATCCCGCTATTAGGTAGAAGCCCCCCAGTAGGTAGGGAATCCCGCTATTAGGTAGAAGCCCCCCAGTAGGTAGGGAATCCCGCTATTAGGTAGAAGCCCCCCAGTAGGTAGGGAATCCCGCTATTAGGTAGAAGCCCCCCAGTAGGTAGGGAATCCCGCTATTAGGTAGAAGCCCCCCAGTAGGTAGGGAATCCCGCTATTAGGTAGAAGCCCCCCAGTAGGTAGGGAATCCCGCTATTAGGTAGAAGCCCCCCAGTAGGTAGGGAATCCCGCTATTAGGTAGAAGCCCCCCAGTAGGTAGGGAATCCCGCTATTAGGTAGAATCCCCCCAGTAGGTAGGGAATCCCGCTAGTGGGTAGAAGCCCCCCAGTAGGTAGGGAATCCCGCTTGTGGGTAGAAGCCCCCCAGTAGGTAGGGAATCCCGCTATTGGGTAGAAGCCCCCCAGTAGGTAGGGAATCCCGCTATTGGGTAGAAGCCCCCCAGTAGGTAGGGAATCCCTCAATTGGGTAGAAGCCCCCCAGTAGGTAGGGAATCCCTCAATTGGGTAGAAGCCCCCCAGTAGGTAGGGAATCCCGCAATTAGGTAGAAGCCCCCAGTAGATAGGGAATCCCGCAATTAGGTAGAAGCCCCCAGTAGGTAGGGAATCCCGCAATTAGGTAGAAGCCCCCCAGTAGGTAGGGAATCCCGCTATTAGGTAGAAGCCCCCCAGTAGGTAGGGAATCCCGCTATTAGGTAGAAGCCCCCAGTAGGTAGGGAATCCAGCTATTAGGTAGAAGTCCCCAGTAGGTAGGGAATCCTTCCTATTAGGAATAAGTCCCAGTAGGTAAGTAGGGAACCCTCCCCTTTTAGGTAGAAGCCCCCAGTAGGTAGGGGATCCCTCCTGTTAGGTAGAAGGGCCCAGTAGGTAGGGAATCCCCCCTATTAGATTGAGGACTCCCTACCTACTGAGGGCTTCTATTAGGTAAAAGCCCTCAGTAGATGGGGAATCTCACCTTTAGGTAGAAGTCAGGTAGATAGGGAACCTCCTGTTACGTAGAATGGCCCATGAAGTAGTTTCCCCCAATAAATCCCCTAAAAAAAGAAAATAATACTCACCTTTTTGCCACTCTCGTGCTATGGACTCCGCTCTGTTAGTGGTGCAGGACTTTCTCTACTGCAAGCCGCGCGATGACGTAATTTCATCGCACTGCAGATCCAGCACCGCGCCAGATAACGGAGCATCTGAGGAAGGGGCCTCAGAATGGGATCATAGGGTAGGGAAGGTGAGACATTCTTATCATCATCATCATTATTATTATTATTATTAATAATATTATTATTACATATTTTATTTTATTTTTTTAATGATCTGCAGGTATTGGGTACAAATGTCAGTATTGGTATCAGGACATCCCTAGTTTACGCACAACTGAAATGCTGCAGATTTTGACTTCCCAATTAATGTTAATTGGAAAAATCTGCAGCGTTTCAGTCCTGTGAGAACATGTACCTATGGGCTATGTTCACATGATGCAGATGGGTTACAGTTCAGTTATTGAAAATCCACAGCGAATCCACATGGTGTGAACATAGCCCTAACCTAATTGAGTGAGGTGAAGGGTCGAGTGTTTGGATGGTGACGAGTTATTGAGACTCCGCTGATGTTAATAAGATCTCTGACTCTCTTCTCTTTCAGATTCTGCCATCATGAGACAACTTTCTCTTCTCTGTGCCCTCTGTGCCATCCTTGTGGCTGCAGGTAGGTACCGTGACAGTCCTCAATTTTGTAGTGGTTTCTATACTGTGGACTTTCAGCTGTTGCAAAACTACAACTCCCAGCATGCCCGGACAGCCAACAACATGCTGGGAGTTGTAGTTTTGTAACAGGCAGCATCATGTCTAGATGGGTACTACACTGAGACATTGTAAAATTGCTAAATATCTCTAAACTTTTCATGCCAGATGTGATCTTACACTTTTAATGCACTTGGATTTCCTCTTAAAGGGGTATTCCGCTGGAAACCTTTTTTTTTTTATTTTCATTTTTTTTTCTTTTTTTTTTTTTTTTAAATCAACTGGTGCCAGAAAGTTAAACAGATCTGTAAATTACTTCTATTAAAAATTCTTAATCCTTACAGTACTCATTAGCTGCTGAATACTACAGAGGAAATTCATTTCTTTTTAAATTTTTCTGTCTGACCACAGTGCTCTCTGCTGACACCTCTGTCCATGTCCGGAACTGTCCAGAGCAGAAGAAAATCCCCATAGCAAACCTCTCCTGCTGTGTGCAGTTCCTAAAATTGACAGAGGTGTCAGCAGAGAGCACTGTGGTCAGACAGAAAAGAACTACACAACTTCCTCTGGGGCATACAGCAGCTGATAAGTACTGGAAGGATTAAAAAAAAAATTATAAGTCATTTACAAATCTGTTTAACTTTCTGACATCAGTTCATAAAAAAAAAAATTATTTCCACCGTAGTACCCCTTTCAATAGTGAAGGGGATCAGAAGAGCAGCCCCCCTGCCCCTTCCTGGTAGAATGACTATGTACCAGGGGGATCATTCACCGCCATCCTTGCCTTTCCATGTTCCTAACCCTTACCATGAATCTGCTTCCAGATGGCCGCACGTTGCATTCCTGCGCCTATATCACCCCCCAGGACCCTTTTGTGGTAGTGGACACCAACCTGACGGCGTTCTGCCATCTGAATGAGACCTGCATACGGGAGTTGGGCCACCCCATCACCTCCAGGGATCTGTTCTGGAAAGTCGGGGACACGGTGATACCGGAGAGCCACTACACTGTCGTCAATAACAGCGTCTCCAGCGTTACGTTCCAGCCCACGCTCGCCATGCACAATAGCGTCACCTGCTCCTTTAAGGCGTACGGCCAGACGGAGGCCACTCTACACGGAATCTACTTTTCCTTGGGCTGTAAGTAGAGTTATACTTTTGAACTATGGCAGTGTTTCCCATCCGGCGTGCCTCCAGCTGTTGCAAAACTACAACACTCAGCATGCCCGGAGAGCCGTTGGCTGTCCGGGCATGCTGGGAGTTGTAGTTTTGCAACAGCTGGAGGCATGCCTTATAGGAAATGCTGCTCTGATATGGTCAAGGTACACTGACCCCTATGCCCTAATACTCCTTTTTATCTGTCCCCAGACCCTCCAGAGAAGCCGGAGAACCTGACCTGCGTCTGTTATAATGCAGAGACACTGACCTGTACGTGGGAGCCTGGAAGAGACCCCATAATAGCTACCACATACACCCTGAAACAATCTTGGTAAAGATGCACTCTGCACGAAATTACGTTTTATTGTCTGTGATTGTATGGCCCATGGGTCCTATATGGTTTTCTATGTCTTATACTGGGCAAAGGGGGTAACTTGTAAAAAAAAATAAAAAAAACAAGCTGGGGGGGGGGGGTAGGATCCCTGCATGTGCTACACACTAAAGGTTTAAAAGTTGTTATGGATAACTGGTTAGCTTTGCTGTGTAGATTGGGACAGAATGAGCAGAGTCTGCCTGTGAATGAATGGCCCATGGGTGATAAATGGTTTTATATGCCTCATCCTGATCAAAGGGGGTTACTTGTAAATAAAACGAGCTGTTGGGTAGGACTGTGCTACTTGGTAAAAGTTTAAAAGTTGTGAAAAACTTGTAAGCTTTGCTGTGTAGACTGGGACATGATGAGCAGTGTAATCTCATCTCCCTCATTGCTCACTAGACTAAATCTTCAGCAAATCTGCCCAGTTTACACTGTACTGTAATACTGGAGGCCTAGATATGATAGAATAGTAGCCGTATACACCAAGACAAGGCTCTGTATATAGCTCCCCAGCTGTGCTTGGGGGAGGGGCTTGTATACTATATCTTCAAAGATACTTTTTTTTGTCTATGGACACTTTATTTTTTTTATTTTTTTTTTGTCCATTTAAGACTATAAAGCAGACACCTCTGCAGAACTGCCTATGTCGGTAAACTCCAACGTGTCACTCTCTTTCAGCTTTCGCTGCACTATAAACTGCACTGTCCGGTTATGCTGGGACTTGTAGTTTGGTAACAGCAGGAGAGTCAGAGGTTGGAGATGACTGCATTAGACTTAGAGTTTTCCTGATATAACCTCTTCTGTGCACTCAAGTGTAAGGCTAAGTCCACACGTAGCAGAATCTGCAAATCTGCATGACAAACCTCACACCAACGACGGAGGATTGGGTGAACATCAGCACAGGAGCATTGGGGGGGATCGGGACATTCACAGCACAGGAGCATTGGGGGGATCGGGACATTCACAGCACAGGAGCATTGGGGGGATCGGGACATTATCAGCACAGGAGCATTGGGGGATCGGGACATTATCAGCACAGGAGCATTGGGGGGATCGGGACACTATCAGCACAGGAGAATTGGGGATCGGGTGAGCATCAGCACAGGTGCATTGGGGGATCAGGTGACCATCAGCACAGGTGCATTGAGGGAACGGGAGATTATCAGCACAGGAGCATTGGGGGATCTGGCGACCATCAGTACAGGAGCATTGGGGGGATCAGGTGAGCATCAGTACTGGGGCATTGGGTGGATCAGGTGAGCATCAGTACAGGGGCATTGGGGGATCAGGTGACCATCAGCACAGGTGCATTGAGGGAACGGGAGATTATCAGCACAGGAGCATTGGGGGGATCAGGACACTATCAGCACAGGAGAATTGGGGATCGGGTGAGCATCAGCACAGGTGCATTGGGGGATCAGGTGACCATCAGCACAGGTGCATTGAGGGAACGGGAGATTATCAGCACAGGAGCATTGGGGGATCTGGCGACCATCAGTACAGGAGCATTGGGGGATCTGGCAACCATCAGTACAGGGGCATTGGGGGAGGCGAGTATAACCCTTTATTTTATAGGAGTATCCGCACTTGTGGATTTTGCTGTGAATCTGCAGCAAATACCACGGTATTCCCCCGGCATAAATATGGCACAAGTACAATGTGCAGCAATTCCATCCTGTGTGAATTGGCCCCAATAGCCATCCCATAACCACCCATACATATCTGTCCAGACTTTGCACATTGTTTAGTATTCTGTCTCGTGACTTTGACCGTGCCACATGCACCGCGGCCAAACATCAACGTCTCGCAGCTCTCCAAAGTGAATGTGGTCACATGACGACCCACAAGTTACCACAACCAGGAAGTCTCCAGGATCCATCTTGGGTTTCTCATCACAGTAACATAATATAAATACCACATTCTCTTTCGGTAGCTGCAGGACCCAGTGATCTTTGACTGCAGCGCGTTGTGCGCCAATGCAGCTGTAACCTAAATCCTCAGTCCTATTTAACCCTTTTGCATGTTACCTCATATTTGTAGTTCTTCTAACCATCCACTCAGCTTTTCTCCCTCTTGTATGTGCTTTTCTCTTTCCTGCTGAACTGTAGGGTGAGACCGGACCTGGTCAGTAACACTGAAATGACGCAAAACCTAACCCCTTCTGACTATCCCCATATCCCGAGACCATTTGTGTCCAGGTAAGGTGGTCTCACAGCATGAAACCTTTCCATCATAATTCTTCCATCATCTTTCTACCAGGAGCAGACTTTTGAAGATGGGTGATAAGTATCTAATAATTCTGAAGGGTCTGACCACTGGCACCCCTGCTGATCACACACATGAGGCCCCCTGCTGATCACACACATGAGGCCCCCTGCTGATCACACACATGAGGCCCCCTGCTGATCACACACATGAGGCCCCCTGCTGATCACACACATGAGGCCCCCTGCTGATCACACACATGAGGCCCCCTGCTGATCACACACATGAGGCCCCCTGCTGATCACACACATGAGGCCCCCTGCTGATCACACACATGAGGCCCCCTGCTGATCACACACATGAGGCCCCCTGCTGATCACACACATGAGGCCCCCTGCTGATCACACACATGAGGCCCCCTGCTGATCACACACATGAGGCCCCCTGCTGATCACACACACGAGGCCCCCTGCTGATCACACACACGAGGCCCCCTGCTGATCACACACACGAGGCCCCCTGCTGATCACACACACGAGGCCCCCTGCTGATCACACACACGAGGCCCCCTGCTGATCACACACACGAGGCCCCCTGCTGATCACAAACCTGAGGCCCCCTGCTGATCACACACCTGAGGCCCCCTGCTGATCACACACCTGCGGCCCCCTGCTGATCACACACCTGCGGCCCCCTGCTGATCACACACCTGAGGCCCCCTGCTGATCACACACCTGAGGCCCCCTGCTGATCACACACCTGAGGCCCCCTGCTGATCACACACCTGAGGCCCCCTGCTGATCACACACCTGAGGCCCCCTGCTGATCACACACCTGAGGCCCCCTGCTGATCACACACCTGAGGCCCCCTGCTGATCACACACCTGAGGCCCCCTGCTGATCACACACCTGAGGCCCCCTGCTGATCACACACCTGAGGCCCCCTGCTGATCACACACCTGAGGCCCCCTGCTGATCACACACCTGAGGCCCCCTGCTGATCACACACATGAGGCCCCCTGCTGATCACACACATGAGGCCCCCTGCTGATCACAAACATGAGGACCCAGTGTCCCTATTTGAATGAAGTAGTGGCGACCTTGTGTACTTCTTCTCCATTCAACTCTAGGGTACTGACAAAGATCCCCCCCCCCCCCCATTCTCATGATCAGTAAAGGTCCCGGAGTTCAAGCCCCTCTGATCAGATACTTATCCCCTGTCCTGTGGATGGGTGGCCCATTTTAATATTGGGACAAACCCTATATGTGATCACTTAAAGAAGCACTCCGGAAATATATATATATATATTTTTACCTATATAGTGCATAATGTAGAGGTTCTTGTGTATGCCTTGTGCTTACCTGTTTTAGCTGTTGTGGCAGGCATGCTATTGTCTCCATGTTGGTTTGCAATTCCATCACTGAGATGATTCTGTAAACGTGATAGAGCTGGAGGGGAGGTGTATAGCTACTATATATCCTGATCCCATAGAGATAGCAGCAGTATACAGAGAGCTGGAGTTGAGGTGCAGAACTACTATATATCCTGATCCCATAGATATAGCAGCAGTATACAGAGAGCTGGAGATGAGGTGCAGAACTACTATATATCCTGATCCCATAGAGATAGCAGCAGCAGTATACAGAGAGCTGGAGGGGGGGGGGAGATTCATAACTACTACATATCCTGATCCCATAGAGATAGCAGCAGTATACAGGGAGCTGGAGGGGAGGTGCATAACTACTATATATCCTGATCCCATAGAGATAGCAGCAGTATACAGAGAGCTGGAAGGGAGGTGCATAACTACTATATATCCTGATCACATAGAGATAGCAGCAGTACACAGAGAGCTGGAGGGGATACTATATATCCTGATTCCATAGAGATAGCAGCAGCAGTATACAGAGAGCTGGAGGGCAGGTGCATAACTACTATATATCCTCATCCCATAGAGATAGCAGCAGTATACAGAGAGCTGGAGGGGAGGTGCATAACTACTATATATCCTGATCACATAGAGATAGCAGCAGTACACAGAGAGCTGGAGGGGATGTGCTTAACTGCTATATATCCTGATTCCATAGAGATAGCAGCAGCAGTATACAGAGAGCTGGAGGGCAGGTGCATAACTACTATATATCCTGATCCCATAGAGATAGCAGCAGTATACAGATAGAGCTGGAGGGGAGGTGCATAACTACTATATATCCTGATTCCATAGAGATAGCAGCAGCAGCAGCAGCAGTATACAGAGAGCTGGAGGGCAGGTGCATAACTACTATATATCCTCATCCCATAGAGATGGCAACAGCAGCAGTATACAGATCTGACAGCTAGCAGTAGGGATCTTATACGTGATGTCATCCTGTAGTTTGCAGTATGTCAGCTGACCCAGAACTGACCACATCCTCTGAGACATTAAGCACTGTTTTTTTTTTCTTTTCTGTGGGTCAAATTGGTGATAACATGACCCAGTTACAGTAATGACACTTCTGGTTGCAGCTGTTCTGGAATAAAACCAATATAGCTGTAGGAATAGTAATTGTGGGTGTGGAGTATGGAGGGGGGGGGGGGGGAACGGAGTGCTTCCTTAAGCTTTAGAAAAACAATTGGTGGTGGTTCGAGTGCTGAGACCTCTAGTGATGGCTGGAAAGGTGCCTCCAGCTGTTGCAAAACTACAACTTCCAGCATGCCCGGACAGCCGCAGGCTGTCCGGGCATGCTGGGAGTTGTAGTTTTGCTACAGCTGGAGGCACCCTGGTTGGGGAAACACTACCCCGCTCTGGAGCACAAACTGCTGCTCTTATTGGACGGGAAGTTAATTTCTTTGTGTTTTCTGTATTTGCAGGATCAATGAGCAGAGAAAGGACTGTATCGCTGAAGCGGGGAAGAACTCTTGTACCTTGAATTACCCGGACTTCATCCTGCACATTAACACCGTGTTCTCAGTGGAGGCCGCCAATGAGCTCGGCCGAGCGGAATCAGACCGATTAGAGTTCGATATTAATGATATTGGTAAATAATCCTTGTATAATTCACTATGGGGCTCGGATCATGAAATGTGTATAGGAGAGTTCTTCAGAGCATTAAAGGGGTACTCCACTGGAATACGTTTTTCTATTAAATCATGGAACCAGAAAGTTAAACAGATTTGTAAATTACTTCTATAAAAAAAATAAATCCCAATCCTTCCAGTACTTATCAGCTGTTGTATAATACAGAGGAAGTTCATTTCTTTTCTTTTTTTTATTTCTTTTGCCTGACCACACTGCTCTCTGCTGACACCTCTGTCCATTTTAGGAATTGTCCAGAGTAGGAGCAAATCCCCATAGCAAACCTCTCCTGCTCTGGACAGTTCCTAAAATGGACAGAGGTGTCAGCAGAGAGCACTGTGGTCAGACAGAAAAGAACTCCAGAAAGAAATACAACTTCCTGTGGAGCATACAGCAGCTGGTGAGTACTGGAAGGATTAGGATTTTTTTTAATAGAACTAATTTACAAATCTGTTTAACTTTCTGGTACCCTATGATTTTTTTAAGGAAATGATTTCCAGTGGAGTACCCCTTTAAGACCAGTAGACAAGTGCTCACCAGCTGCTGCTAAACATAGCATGCTGGGAGTTGTAGTTTGGCTACAACTGGATGGAGAACACGGCATTCGACTCCAGCTACTACTACTGTGACTAAACGCGTGTACAAATTTGAACCCATATCTAGTTTGAAAAATGAGGCCCGGTTGCTTTTGTTTTTTAAGAAAAAAACTTATGTTTTTAACATTTCCCTCCATTATGAATAAAGTTTCATTTGTTTTATTGAAATTCCATAAAAAAAAGCTAAAAAAAAAATATGGTGCAAACCTGATGGAACCGTACGCACACACGGTTCCCTACGGTTCCCATAGACTCCAATGTTTAAAAAAATAAATAAATTTGGCACTGTCTCACGAGCAGGGCTGGTTAATATATATAGTGGACACTCATATGGGATGAGCACTCGGTTAACCCCTTAGTTGTCAGTCAGTAGTGACCGTGGCATCTAAAGAGCGAGAGGCAAAGTCACACACTATAACAGATGCAGGTCAGGTTCTCCGGCTACTCTGGAGGGTCTGGGGACAGATAAAAAGGAGTATTACAAGTTGGGCTGGGTTCACACCACGTTTTTCAAATACGGTTACCGTATACGGTTTTCCGCTAAAAAAAACGTATGGCAAAAACCGTATGCAACCGTATGACTTCAAATTAAAACGTATACGGTTTTTTCCCCGTACGGTTCTATCCGTTTGCATCAGTTTTTGCCAACGGTTTTGCTATTTTGTTGGAATTAGTTTTCCAGCAATTTAATAAAGTTTCTATTGTTCTGTTGAAATTCCAATCTGCGCATGTGTCAACTCTAAAAACGGACTAGAAAAACCGCGTGCAACCGTATTCTGAAATTCTGTGTACGGTTCTCATAGACAACAATGTTAATACGGTTCGCATACGGTTTTCCAACCGGAGGCAAAAAAACGTGGTCGACAGCGTTTTTGCCTACGGTTGAAAAATCGGCAAAACCGTATCCGAGGCAAAACGGATGCAACCGTACACAACATTTGGAATACGGTTTACAATGCATTCTCTATGCATACGGTTTCGGATATGGTCGGATACGTTTTTTTGCGGAAAACCGTATACGGTTACCGTATTTGAAAAACGTGGTGTGAACCCAGCCTTACAGGGCATAATAGGGGTCAGTGTACCTTGATATTTCCTATAAGGCATGCCTCCAGCTGTTGCAAAACTACAACTCCCAGCATGCCCGGACAGCCGTTGGCTGTCCGGGCATGCTGGGAGTTGTAGTTTTGCAACAGCTGGAGGCACCCTTGTTGCGAAGCATTGCTCTACAACATGTCAAGTCATTGGTCACTGATCCGGGCCACCAAAAAAAATGTAATAAATAAAAAAAAAAATAATAAAAAATATTATAATAAAATAATAAAAAATAATAACAATAAAAAAATAATCATATATATATGTGTGTGTGTGTGTATATATGTGTATGTATGTATATATATATATATATATATATATATATATATAATAATTATAATAAATAAATAATTATAATAAATAATATAATAAATAATTATAATAAATAATATAATAAATAATATAAATAAATAATATAATAAATAATAAAAATAAATAAAAATAAATTAAAAATTAAAATAAATAATAAATAAATAATAAAAAAATAATAATTATTATAATTATAATTAAAATAATAATAAAAATAAAATAAATAATAATAATAATAAAATAAAAATAAAAGCCATATACGATGTGTGATAAACAATTCCTGATATTAATGTTCTCTGTTCTTTGCAGTGAAGCCCAATCCTCCACACATTGTGAGGGTGTTTGACATTCTGCAGAAAGTGCTAAAAATTGAATGGGAGAATCCCTTCGAGTCTACTCAGTACTTTCAATACAACATCCGCTACAGGCCCCTGGGAAGCTCCCAATGGAGTGAGGTAAGTGTCTATGAGCCCGGGGGGGATAGTCCAGAGCAGTGTTTCCCAGCCTTTGGCTGTCCAGGCATGCTGGGAGTTGTAGTGTTGCAACACCTGGAGGCACCCTGGTTGGGAAACGCCGCTCTAGAGTGCGACATTAAAGGGGTATTCCAGGGAAAAACGTTTTTATATATATCAACTGGCTCCAGAAAGTTAAACAGATTTGTAAATTACTTCTATTAAAAAATCTTAATCCTTTCAGTACTTATGAGCTTCTGAAGTTAAGGTTGTTCTTTTCTGTCTAAGTGCTCTCTGATGACACCTGTCTCTGGAACCGCCCAGTTTAGAAGCAAATTCCCATAGCAAACCTCTTCTAAACTGGGCGGTTCCCGAGACACGTGTCATCAGAGATTACTTAGACAGAAAAGAACAACCTAAACTTCAGAAGCTCATAAGTACGGAAAGGATTAAGATTTTTTAATAGAAGTCATTTACAAATCTGTTTAACTTTCTGGAGCCAGTTGATATATATTTAAAAAAAAAAAAAAGTTTTTTCCTGGAATACCCCTTTAAGTTGGAAGGGCTTAGTTTTGGAGGAGATTTGTTCTCTGTAGCCGTGAGGTTTCCAAACCTAGATAAACGCCTACAGAACATTATTCCTCCATCACGGAGCTCTCCAGGTAAGACTGCGTTCACACGGCCGTCTAGACCCATCCCGTCCTCCAGGCAAAAATAAAAACGGACTTTTTTTTTTAAATGTGTTGTTCAGTTAAGAACCCCCCAAAAAAAATTTTTTTTTTTGTTCTGACCATGCTCAGAAGTAAAAACGGATGCAAACAGATGACATTAAAGGCTCATCCGTTTTCCATAGACTTCAATGTATCCGAGAAAAAAATACTGCATGCACCGTCTTTTCTCCCGTAAAAAAAAAACGGAAATGAGCGCAGACGGGTCTAAACGGATTGTAAAAAAAATCCCATTGACATCAATGGGATTATTTTACAACCATCTGTAATCCGTTTACAAGCAGCAACAATGGAACCTAAACTGGGGAGAAAAATAAAACAAAATACGGAGACAGACGGCCGTGTGAACACACCCTAATATGTCATACATTAAAAAGCCAAAAAGCCAGAGGACACATAGGAGGGTGTTCAGCGCCGCACAATTCAGCATCCAGCCGTTCACTTCTGTACAAGCAGCTATTTATTTGTTGTATTTAAAGGGGTACTCCGCCCCTGGCATCTTATCCCCTATCCAAAGGATATGGGATAAGATGTCAGATCGCTGCGGTCCCGCTGCTGGGGACCCCGGGGATCGCCGCTGCGGCACCCCGCCATCATTACTGCACAGAGCGAGTTCACTCTGTGCGTAATGACGGGCGATACAGGGGCCGGAGCAGCGTGACATCATGGCTCTGCCCCTCGTGACATCACGGCCCGTTCCCTTAATGCAAGTCTATGGCAGGGAGCGTGACTACTGCCACGCCCCCTCCCTTAGACTTGTATTGACGGGGGCGGGCCGTGACATCATGAGGGGCGGAGCCGTGATGTAACGATGCTCCGACCCTGTATTGCCCGTCATTACGTGCAGAGCGATCTCGCTCTGCGCAGTAATGATAGCTGGGTGCTGGGGATAAGATGTCTAGGGGCGGAGTACCCCTTTAAAGAAGCACTCCAGGTTTAGTTTTGCCCATATCATGCAAAATCACAAGTCCTAGAGCATATTTATTGTTTTATTGCAGCACAACTGCATTCGTTATTGTAACTGGGTCATGTGATCACCCATCTGACCTACAGTAAATCGGGGTTTAATGTGAATGAATGAACTGCAAAATGACATGACCTACCAGATCGCTCTTGGCAGCTTCCAGACCTCTCCCTCTCCCAGATCTGTATACTGTTGCTATGGCAGGATTACCAACCAGTGTGCCGCAAAGTTTTGCAACAGCTGGAGGCACATTGGTTGGGAAACACTACTCTATGGGATCATGATGTATAATAGTTATACACCTCCCCTGAGGCTATGTTCACACTTAGCTTTTTTTTGTGTTTGGTGATTTACCCAAAATTGCTGCACAAATGGTGATAATTTGCAGCAGTTGTGCAAATTCCAGTAAAATAGTGTCATTTTTACAGCTATTAGAAAATCTCAGCAAAAACTGCCAAAATGTTGTAAAATGTGTGAAAAATGCAGCACATATGTAATGTGTGAACGCAGCCTAAAGACCTCCAATCTTCATAAAGCACCTCAGTTGGGATTGTTTTTTGAGCGACCAGTTGTCCTTTGTGATGCCATCACTCATTATATCATAAAATGTATGGCGCAACCAAAAAACACTATTTTTGTGGGGAAATTAAAACAAAAAACGCAATTTTGCTAATTTTGGAAGGTTTCGTTTTCACGCCGTACAATGACGTGTTCTTTATTCTAAGGGTCAATACGATTAAAATGATACCCATTATTATATACTTTTATATTATTGTTGCGCTTAAAAAAAACCACAAACTTTTTAACCAAATTAGTACGTTTATAATCCCTTTATTTTGATGACCTATAACTTTTTTATTTTTCCGTATAAGCGGCGGTATGGGGGCTCATTTTTTGCGCCATGATCTGTACTTTTTTTGATACCACATTTGCATATAAAAAACTTTGAATACATTTTTTTATAATTTTTTTTTTTAATAAAATGTATTAAAAAAATAGGAAATTTGGACTTTTTTTTTTCTTTCGTTCACGCCGTTAACCGTACGGGATCATTAACATTTTATTTTAATAGTTCAGACATTTACGCACGCGGCGATACCAAATATGTCTATAAAAAAAAATTTTTACGCTTTTTGGGGGTAAAATAGGAAAAAACTGACATTTTTACTTTTTTATTGGGGAAGGGGATTTTTCACTTTTTTTTTACTTTTACATTTTTTTACATTTTTTTTTACACTTGAATAGTCCCCATAGGGGACTATTCATAGCAATACCATGATTGCTAATACTGATCTGTTCTATGTATAGGACATAGAACAGATCAGTATTATCGGTCATCTTCTGCTCTGGTCTGCTCGATCACAGACCAGAGCAGGAGACGCCGGGAGCCGGGCGGAGGAAGGAGAGGGGACCTCTGTGCGGCGTTATGAATGATCGGATCCCCGCAGCAGCGCTGCGGGCGATCCGATCGTTCATTTAAATCGCGAACTGCCGCAGATGCCGGGATCTGTATTGATCCCGGCACCTGAGGGGTTAATGGCGGACGCCCGCGAGATCGCGGGCGTCTGCCATTGCCGGTGGGTCCCTGGCTGCGATCAGCAGCTGGGATCAGCCGCGCATGACACGGGCATCGCTCCGATGTCCGCGGTTATGCTTAGGACGTAAATGTACGTCCTGGTGCGTTAAGTACCACCGCACCAGGACGTACATTTACGTCCTGCGTTCTTAAGGGGTTAAAGGAGTACTCCACTCAGTGCTGTGGAGTTGGATGAAATTTTGGGTACCTGGAGTCGGAGTCAGCAAACAATGCACCGACACCGACAACTACTAAATTTAGATTGGAATAAAAAAAAAAAAAAAAAAAGCAAGTTTAAATGTCCCAATTCACAAAAAGTTTTAATTAAAGAGGTCCTCCGGCGCTTAGACATCCTATCCCCTATCCAAAAGGATAGGGGATAAGATGCCTGATCGCGGGGGTCCCGCTGCTGGGGACCCCCATGATCTTGCACGCAGCACCCCAGTTAAAATCCGTCTCCGGGTCAGATTACCAGCGACCACGGGGCAGACGGCGTGTGACGTCACGCCTCCGCCCCCGCGTGACGTCACACCTCCGCCCCCGCGTGACGTCACGCCTCCGCCCCCGCGTGACGTCACGCCTCCGCCCCTCAATGCAAGCCTATGGGAGGGGGTGTGATAGCATTTCAGTGATTGAATTGCAACCAGAATTTCTGAAAACCCCCACACCTGCCACATCAGCTAAAACAGGTAAACACAAGGCATACACAGGAACCTCTACATTATTCTCTTATGGCCTTTGCTGAACTATATAATCATAAGTGAATGAATGATTAAATAAAACATTTAGGAGTACTTATTTTATGCAAATAGACTTGTTTCACGCTGCTCTTGTGCTCTGACCTTTAGCTCTTTGTCTCTTTTATTTTTTGCGCTGAATGGGTCTTGGCACAGCCGACACTGCCGGATCCCATTGATGTAAAATGGGTCTGTCAGGTGTTCGTTTTTTTTTTTTTTTTTTAAGTGTTGAGCGGAGAGAAAAAAATAGGATATGCATTATTTATTTTTATTTATTTCTTTGGCTCAACTCCCATCCTGCCGACAGAGCTCCCTTTTGTGACTGAGCCCTTACTTGCAGCCACCACTGGGGGGAGCTCTTTGCATAGAGACTTATACAATGTGCACTGAATTAATTTAAAGGGGTACTCCCGTGGAAAACTTTTTTATTTTTTTATTTTTTTGGGTGCTAGAAAAGTTAAACAGATTTGTAAATTACTTCTATTAAAAAATCTTAATCCTTTCAGTACTTTTTAGGGGCTGTATACTACAGAGGAAATGCTTTTCTTTTTGGATTTCTCTTCTGTCACGACCATGCTGTCCATTTTAGGAACTGTCCAGAGCAGGAGAAAAACCCCATAGCAAACATATGCTGCTCTAGACAGTTCCTAAAATAGACAGCAGAGGTCAGCAGAGAGCACTGTGGTCATGACAGAAGAGAAATTCAAAAAGAAAAAGCATTTCCTCTGTGGTATACAGCCCCTAAAAAGTACTGAAAGGATTAAGATTTTTTTAATAGAAGTAATTTACAAATCTGTTTAACTTTCTGGCACCAGTTGATTTTAAAAAAAAAAAAAATACGTTTTCCACCGGAGTACCCCTTTCAAGGGTTAACCAGGAAGAGAAAAACAGAGCTAATTTCTTTCAAAAAAACAGCTCCATGCCTGTCCCCAGGTTGTGGGTGGTATTACAACTTGGCTCTATTTACTTTAATGAAACTGAGCTGCAGAACCACACCCAACCTGGAGACAGACGGGGAGCGGCTTTTGAAAGAAATTGGCTCTGTTTTTTTTATATTCCTGGATAACCCCTCCAATAATTGTACGAGGTTTGTGTTGTTCAGAACAATAAGACTTGTCTGTCTCTCCGATCAGGTCCCTTCGGAGGACCTAGAAAAAACTAGAAAATCATTCATACTGCAAGAACTTCAGCCCTATACGACCTACAACATAATTATGCGCTGTAAGTTAATCGATAAGGGATTCTGGAGCAAATGGAGCAAGGAGTATACGGCCACCACCTCCGAATCTAGTAAGTTGTACGTATATGTGCCCGTCTGTAAACATGTGGTGTTGAGAGGGGGACATGATGGGGGGGGGGGGGGGGCGGCTTTCTTATATAAAAAGTTTTTTTTCCTGGAATACCCCTTTAATTAAATATCAACTGGCTCCAGAAAGTTACAGATTTGTAAATTACTTTAAAAAAAATCTTAATCCTTCCAATAATTATTAGCTGCCGAAGTTGAGTTGTTCTTTTCTGTCTGGCAACAGTGCTCTCTGCTGACATCTCCGCTTGTCTCGGGAACTGCACAGAGTAGAATAGGTTTTCTATGGGGATTTGCTTCTACTCAGGGCAGTTCCCGAGACAGGTGTCATCAGAGAGCACTTAGACAGAAAAGAACAACTCAACTTCAGCAGCTCATAAATACTGAAAGGATTAAAGGAGTTATCCATGGAAAAAACTTTTTATATATATATATATATATATATATATATATATATATATATATATATATATATATATATCTCTATATCTATATCAACTGGCTCCAGAAAGTTACAGATTTTTAAATGACTTCTATTAGAAATTCTTAATCCTTTCAGTACTTATGAGCTTCTGAATTAAGGTTGTTCTTTTCTGTCTAAGTGCTCTCTGATGACATGTGTCTTGGGAACCGCTCAGTTTAAAGAGGTTTGCTATGGGGATTTGCTTCTAAACTGGGCGTTTCCCGAGACACGTGTCATCAGAGATTACTTAGACAGAAAAGAACAACCTTAACTTCAGAAGCTCATAAGTACTGAAAGGTAATTTACAAATCTGTTTAACTTTCTGGAGCCAGTTGAGATATATATAAAGGTTTTGTTTCCTGGATAACCCCTTTAATGGTATCGCTTTGTTCTAAATTCTCCAGCACCATCTAAAGGGCCGGAATTTTGGAGGAAGATCATCAGAACGGATTCGGAGAAGAGGGTGGTCCAGCTGATGTGGAAGGTAAGGGGATGGGCAGACTCCTTTGTTTCCCAACCAGGGTGCCTCCAGCTGTTGCAAAACTACAACTCCCAGCATGCCCGGACAGCCTGCGGCTGTCCAGGCATGCTGGGAGTTGTAGTTTTGCAACAGCTGGAGGCACCCTGGTTGGGAAACACTGGTGTATACTGTCAGTGCTGTTATATCCTCCTGATCGTCATACATCATACACATGAGACACTGCAGCTGGTTTGTCCAATGGATCATACAGAATATTATGGACTAAAAATGACGGAGTAAACCATCCTTATCTTTTTCCTATTAGGATTTAAAGTCTCACGCAAACGGTAGAATCCTGGGATACAATGTGACGGTGAAGAAAGGCGCAGAAGTGGAGACGTTCAGAGTGGTGGACACCACTTGTAATATTACCGTCCCCGAAGGCTCCTACGATGTCCTCCTCACTGCATACAACAGCCAGGGCTCCTCGCCCCCGTCCAGACTGAAGATCCCATCAGATACTGATCAAAAAGGTAATCTAGTTATAGGGGAGCTCCGCACGTAATGTAAAGGATCGGCAATTCCATAATATGTAGAGGCCACCCAAACTCACTATTCTGCTGGTGAGGTCACTGTGTACATACATTACATTACTTATCCTGTACTGATCCTGAGTTATATC